>NC_053162.1:72473320-72763320 GCF_016835505.1 Polypterus senegalus | reverse complement strand
TGGTCTTTTAAATTGCCATTCTCAACATTTGTATTTTGCTACTGTGCTTGTGGCTAAATTGAAGCCGCATGATGCATGTAATTACAAATGATACCACCTTATATTGCTTAGTGAGAGAAATTAGTTAATATGGTTATTGCAGTCCCATGGCCTGTAATTACAGAAGTATTGTCCATAGTGAAGTGCTAATGTTTTGTGGATGTGCTTATTCCCTGGTAGAGTTTTTCCAAGAATGACATGAAGACTCTAAAAGCCAAAATCCAAAGTATCCGTGAAAAGGGAGACCAGGTATCCCGAGCAGCTATATCTTTGCCACCTTCCTCTTCAGAATTTCAGTCAAGATTAAAGAGAGTACGGGAGCTTGAAGCCAAAGTGCAAGAAAGAAAAAAAATTGATGTGGCAGAAACGCAACCACAGACAGAAGAAAGGTACGCAAATACATGATAAAATGTGATGTTGAGGATGTCTTGGTAGTGTATCTGTATCCGTTAACATATTTTTACACATCTTACTATTTCATGAAAAACATTCAAATGTTGCTGCTTTTTATGTACGGATCTTGAAGTGGGTTTTGTGAATTTTCCCTTGTCAGGAGACATGCAGTACCTCTGGTCAATAAGTAGTCAAAGCTGGTGAGGCTATTGTGAACTGCAAGATCTGTCTAATGTCTAACAGATGTGTGCTGGAAGTGTTTGTATAGAACCTCTTTGGTATAGGTGTACCTTTTTTTGAGGTTTATCCTTGAAGTTTAAGGGGAGGTTAAATTATGTACTGTAGATTCTTAAAGTACATAATGTTTGAAATGATCCAACAAAATATTGTCGGTATATTTTGAAGTATGGGACTGAGATTAATTGCAAATTTTAAGATTATACTAAGCATTCTCTTGAGGTTATGTCATACACAGTATTATCAAAACACTACCCACAGTGCATTTCTCCCATCTTTGTTGCACTTTATTTCCTTCCTAGGGATCCCTGTTTTTTAAACAATTTCTTTCCAGCAATCCTTTTATTTTGGGATTGTTCACACACTTTTCCTTTCAGTCCTTCCCCCCCCTTTTTCACCCCTTAGTAATGACAGTCATAAAGCATCCTTTTCTTCCCAGGAGGTATTTCACTTTATTTTGCTGCTGTCATTTGAGCTTTTGTCAGCCTTGTACAAATGCAAATAAACTTAAGTTATTACACATCACCAGTGCAGGTACTTGTTTGCAAATGACACCTGAAATTCACCGGGGGACAGGGTCTTCCCCCTCCTTTCTAGTGAAAGTTTAAGCTTACAATATAAACATTAATACATTTGCACTACTTTATGGTGTGTATTTAACTGTTGGGAATGATCATAAAAAAAACAGCATTTCAATTTATTAAATTTGTAACTTGCAGCCAACCTGTACCAGCCTATCAGAGATATCACACGCTTGCTGAAGATGTTGCACCGGGGCTTACCTTGCCTTATAAGTACAGGCTGCTTGCAGAGATGTTTCGCAGTATGGACACCATTGTAGCGATGCTCTATAACCGTTCTGAAACTGCTACCTTTGCCAAGGTTAAACAAGGTATTCAGGATATGATGCGCAAGTAAGTAATGTTTTTTGTCTAATTGTAAGTAATGGTGGCTCTCTGTTAAGACGTACATAACACACAGAGCACGGTTAGGATAACACTGTTGACAACCCAACATTGTTCTACCTCTGTCACTAGTTGAATGAAAGAGTGTGAATGGTGGGCTGATTAATAGATTGGTGGACTGGATCCTATCCAGTGACCCGAGTTGAAGGCTGGACTCCGTCAGTACTGTGTCTCTTCGAAGAATCCTTGGGAACCACTGTTTCGACTGCATTAAATGAGTGGTTGTTCACAGAATCCCAAATGAGGCACATTACCTGCATTGTGAGGGAGTGACACTTATGGTAATACAGCCATGCGGCGCAATTCTCAGAGGGTGATCCGGCTTGCAGGATCTTCCTTGTTGAGAACCTGAGTGGCTGGACCAGCCCAAGAGGACTCCCACTAAACACCTGTCGGCAGCAGATGGATGGTCATTTCCAGAGTGTGGGACTGGACTGTGTGTCTGCCTGGGGGGGTTTGCCAGCCTTGATTCTGAGCTGTTTCGTCATGTGGTGGGTGCAGCAACGTGTTGTACCAGTTCATGCTCCCCTACCTGACGTGGTGGGTTGAAAGATTGTTTCTTACTCGATGAATCTTGCTTTCTTATTTGCCATGTTGCATCTGAAGGTCAGATCCATTGACCCAGGATATTACATCAACAATGATGTCGTTTATACAACTGCCATCAGGTGACAGTTTTCTGTGAATGTTTGTTTCTGCCCAACAGAAGCCTACCCCATCTCCTCAGATTCCAATCTATCAAAGCATTGGTGGAATGAGTTATTCAGAATTGGATATAATCTCTACCAACTCGGACATTTTGTAGCCTGCGTGGTCTATCGTTCCTGTTCATGAGTTTTGCACCATAGTCTGCTCAGTATTGTGTAATTAAGATTGTAACTAAGTGAATATTTGGTATTTGTGCATTTCACCTAATTAACCTTAATTGTGTGTATAAGTATGTAATAACAGCATTTCACGTAAAATGACTACCTGTTTAAAGTGAGAGTAGCCACAGAAGGTAAGATTGGATTAAAGGAAATAAGTTTTTGTGGTGGTGAGTGTTTTTCCTTCTCCTCCCCACCCACAAGGAGGGCATGATCTACATTTTACTCCAGAATTAGTCCAAGTCCTCACCCTCATTCAACATTGACAGTTGTAGACTCCTTGTAGCTGGTGGAAGGTTGTAGGTTTGTCATTTGGAGTTTAAAGCTTCTAAGTTAGCAAATGTTGTTGTTATAACATTTTTCTTCCGTTTTACAGGAAATTTGAGGAACATAATGTTGGCCAAATAAAAACGGTCTACCCATCTGCCTATACTTTCCGTCAAGAGAAGAATATTCCATCTTTTAGCCCAAGTGTTAAGAAGACATGCTACCAACTCACCATAGAGCCCCTTCTGCAGACAGGTGAGGTGAACAAGACACTTTTGCATTGTGTGTGGGGGTCTCTCTCACCTACCTGTGTTTGCTTACCTGGGATCTGTTCCAAAAAAGAGGACTAGTGTGGAATCTGGCTAAAGTAAAATGGGCTAATCTTGATTTAGACAAACCAATGTTTCTGGAATGGAGTAACCTATAATTCCATGGTCCACAAAGCAGATGATGTAAACTTTACTAATGTTGCTTTTAGGAATGAGCTGAGGCTTTGTCTGTTCCAGAAAGTAAGATTTGGCAGAATCTGTTTCAGTACCTGGGCCGACCAATGATCTGAAACTAACATGCAAATGAAGTTTAACTTAAAGGATTAACTTTTTTAAAGGCTGTAATGATGAACAGAGAACCTACTCATAGGTGTTCAAGTCATTTGTCAAACCATTCAATACTTGTTTGTTTCTTTTGAATGTATTTACAAGTTAACCGTTAAACACAAATAGAATCCTCCTCTTTAGTGACACTTCATATAGTGTGCTCGTTAGTAAGTAAAGACTACACACAGGATAAACTACCAAATCACGTACTTCCTGTTGGTGCAGAGGTTTGTAATATTGGTAGTCCCAACTGGGACCTAACCTGTTTAATTCAGATTAGAGTCCACTTCAGAGAGGAAATTTCTGGAAAGACATATTGGTGTGTGGTGGTGTTGCTTGATTTTTTTATTTTTATTTTTTATTTATTTATTTTTTTTTTGGTAATCCAAGCAGTAATGATTAAGACCCTGTATCCATTTCTAGCCATGCCTCCTTATTTCCTATGTCCTTTAGATATGGTGATATGTTGAGAAATTATTCGAACCATGCTCAATCTAACCCAGCAGGAAATATCAATGGCAACCATTCTTGTATTTATCTTAATATGCCTGAAATGAGTTAGTTGCACATTAGGAGATGATGATTCAGGACTTTTCCAATCCTTGTAGTTTGCCATTCCTTAAAATTTTTATCTGTAGCTGAGGTATATTTTTGGTACATGTGAAACTTTCCTTGCTACTCTTCTTTCACCCAGTTTACACTTTTGCAGTTATGGCACAATTGTAGCCACATGCTCCTTGCTATGTGTCCTCATCTTCTATCACATGCAGTGTGCAGGAATTCTGTTCAGTTCAAAATTATGCATGGATTATGTCAAGCTCCCTGATGAGTGCCATTCAGTCAACATGGTTTCAAAACTATTTTGTCATCTGTTTAAGTGGCCTGGCACTTTCTTCCACATATTTTAGCAGTGTCCTGCAGTTGCTTCTCTCTCAATTTTTGTGCATGTTCCCCAGTTATCTCTAGTGGTTCTTTTTGGGTTTCTCCTCTGTTCTGCAGTAGAGTGTTATTACTGTAACCCTTATTGCTGGGATTCTGGTTGAGATTACCTGGCTTACTGGAAGACCTTTCTTATAACCTAGCCTTCTTAACTTTCTGCATCATGGGTCAACAACTCATCCTGTTCTGCAATTCAGAGTTAGCTTAGTGCAGTTCATTTAAACAGAAACTGAGTGGGGATTGTTTTGTGATGTAGCTTCCTTGTTTTATTCTTTTATTCTCCTCTATTCACTGGACAATTATTGGACTGTTGTCCTTGTGGTTTTTTTTTTTTTCTGCTTGATTAAAATTCAGCACTTGTTGAGAGTGGTTGTTGGGGTCGGTCTCTTAAAGTCGTTTTAAAATTTGATTGGTAAAATATCACTTGTAACAAACACTAAACAATGCATAGGTATCTGTAAACTGGGCACAGATATCCGATATGATTGGATGGTTTCTGCCTCTCCTTGGTGTGGTTAGAGGGATAAGAATAGCAAGTTACCCTTCGCTTTGAAATTCCCATATTCCCAGGTGTATCCTTGTTTGAAATAGAAAAGTTCAATAAAAACATAGCAGATGCTATTTGTTAGCATTAGTTCATAAAGTTAGTCTCATATGAAGATAGTGACCCCTGTGCTTGGTTAACCTTCCTTGGTTAATGTTGTCGTCATTATCCTCCATCTCATTGTTAACCTCAGCTTCAACGTATGGGGCATGACATTCGTGACTGGGCAACGCCAGCATACTGCTCACTGCATAATTTTGTAGTTTAAACGAGGCAAGCAGTCTATTGGCACACTTCAATCACATTTCACTGGATCAGTTGAAGGTTTGGCTTTAAAATGTTAGTAAGTTATTTGGAGTATTCTTGAGAAATGCTTGAGTGTTTTAGAAAAATGTGGCAAGGATTAGGGTTACACATTAATGAGTTCTGCATATGTGAAGGTTTTCAGTAATGTGCTCTTTTTGGTTTTTAATTTTTTTTAATGGGTAAAATGGCTTCTTGATAAGCACCCAAATAAAGGTAGCTCTAGGAGCGCATGCTTTATTTTCTGTTTCTGTCTGGCGTCTGCTTATGTAGTTTTTCTTTCTATGCAGACTTGTAGTAATGCAAGGACAACTTTCACAAACATGTCAATCTTGACCATGAGCCCTTTTCTAATTGTGTTTTGCAGAAAACGCTGGCCGTCCTCATCTTTCTGCATCACGTATGCTAGAACGCAAACAAACCTTTAGTCGGTATCTGGTGAATATTATGAAACAACATCACAAGGTGAGATCAGCTGGTCCTTATATTTTTATAATGGATCTTTAAGTGTTTCTGACCTAGAATTTCTGCAAAGACAAGATCTAACTATTAAAACTGCATGTTGCAGGCTTTCTTGTCTTCTCTGAATCCACCTATAAATGTACCGGATGATCGTCTGACCCGTTGGCACCCTCGATTCAATGTAGATGAGGTGCCAGACATTGCAGCAAGTGACCTGCCCCGTCCTCCACAGGTGGATAAACTGACAACTGCCCAGGAGGTTCTTGATAAGGCACGCAGTATGATGACACCAAAGGTTACTACTTTTTAAAATTTTCTGTTTGCCTTTTGATTGTGCAAAAAAATCCTTTGAGATGTGTTCATACCAGTTAATTTGCCGTTTGCTTTAGTTACTGTAACCCTGAGAAGTGGTGGTTGTACCAACAAAATCTGAAAGTGCGGAGCCTCTTCTGCATGTATGAATTTCACCTTGAATGCTTTTTTTTTTTTTGGGAAACATGTATGTCTGTCCATTTAGATACAGTGCAATTTATTTTTGTATAGCCCAAAATCACACAGGGGATGCCTCAATGGGCTTTAACAGGCCTTGTCTTTTGATGACTAACAGATGCATTATGTACAGGTAATAGGCAGCTTTTAGTTAGTATATGCTAAACTGAAGTAGCGAATAATCCGCTGGGATTTGAAAGTTGAGACTGTAGGGGCATCTCTTATAGTAGCAGGCACACCATTCCACAGGTTAGGGGCCCTGTAACTAAAAGTTTGACCTCCCACCTTTTATTGATCCTTGAAATCATTAGCAGGCCAGCATTTTGAGATTTTAATGTCCACTTTGGTTTGTAAGTAATAAGTTCAGGTAAGTAAGCCAGATCTTGGCCATGTAAGGCTTTATATGTTAAAAGGAGGATTTTGAAATCTGCCCTAAACTTACCTGGGAGCCAGTGTAAGGATTTAAGAACTGGAGTTGTTCATATTCTTGCTTTTGTAATTCTTTTAGCATTTTAGGTTAACTGGAAGCTACACAAAGAACAATTTGAACATCCAGTGAACACCACATTTGCAGTACATGTGGTGACATGCAGCAATAAGATTTAATCGCCTGCTACATGCTCCAATTGGGCCTGTATGTCAGAAATCTTTTCCCCAGGAGGTATTGAACATTAACCGCTGGCTTATCATAGTGTTGAATTCTAACATTCTAGTCCTTGAAATTTGCTGTGAACTCTGCTTTTTTTATGGGGCATCAGCAGGGTTTTGCTTTTTAGCCCCACAGTGAGACTGTATGCCATTTTTTTTAAGCTCTTGTTTTAATTCATGTTTTGATTTGTATTTTGTATATTCATGCATGTGGTGGAATGCAGCCTCATGAGCAGTTAACTACGGAAAAACTTGTTTGTCTCTGTCTCTGTCTCTCTCCCTCCCTCCAAGTCTGTTTACCAGCGTGTCACTTGCTTAGAATTGTATTGAGTAAGAAGTAGTGCTGGGCTGTATACCAGTTCATAACGAAAAACGTTTTTATGATATGGATTTTTCTTATACCGCAACACCAGTTTAAATTGCCTAAATGACATTCGAAACGTGGCACAGCGGGAAACTGTTCAAGTGGGGACCTTTTTCACTATTACACCGCTAATCAGAGTTGTTGCGGGGGGGCTGTTTTTCACTGCTACACCGCGCAGTAGGTAGTTGTAGTGTAGGTATTGCACGGTGAAAATGGACAGAGAACACTCCTAAACTGAAGCTGTAGCTGACGATAAAGTTGAACATGATGACACAGAACTTTTGCCGAAAGAGTCGCCTCCGTTTCTTGGAGATACTTTGGTTTTAAAAGGTCGGATGTGAACCATTATGTTCAAATGTGTAAATACTGGTTCTGTACTACTGGATAATACTGTTGTACTTATTTGTTTTCAATACAGTGTAATGTACCTGGGTACTGTGTAATACAGGGTGGGCCATTTATATGGATACACCTTAATAAAATGGGAATGGTTGGTGATATTAACTTCCTGTTTGTGGCACATTAGTATATGTGAGGGGGGAAACTTTTCAAGATGGGTGGTGGCCATTTGGAAGTCGGCCATTTTGGATCCAACTTTTGTTTTTTCAATAGGAAGAGGGTCATGTGACACATCACTTATTGGGAATTTCACAAGGAAAACAATGGTGTGCTTTTAACGTAACTTTATTCTTTCATGAGTTATTTACAAGTTTCTGACCACTTATAAAATGTGTTCAATGTGCTGCCCATTGTGTTGGATTGTCAATGCAACCCTCTTCACACACTGATAGCAACACCGCAGGAGAAATGCTAGCACAGGCTTCCAGTATCCGTAGTTTCAGGTGCTGCACATCTCTTATCTTCACATCATAGACAATTGCCTTCAGATGACCCCAAAGATAAGTCTAAAGGGGTCAGATTGGGAGACCTTGGGGGCCATTCAACTGGCCCACGACGACCAATCCACTTTCCAGGAAACTGTTCATCTAGGAATGCTCGGACCCGACGCCCATAATGTGGTGGTGCGCCATCTTGCTGGAACAACTTGAAGGTGCCAGCTTCAGTGCATAAAGAGGGAAACGCATCATGTAGCAATTTCGCATATTCAGTGGCCTTGAGGTTTCCATTGATGAAGAATGGCCCCACTATCTTTGTACCCCATATACCACACCATACCATCAATTTTTTTGTTCCAACAGTCTTGGAGGGATCTATCCAATGTTGGTTAGTGTCAGACCAATAGCGGTGGTTTTGTTTGTTAACTTCACCATTCACATAAGTTTGCCTCGTCACTGAACAAAATCTTCTGCATAAACTGAGGGTCCTGTTTCAATTTTTTTGCCCATTCTGCAAATTCTGTGCACCGATCTGGGTCATCCTCGTTGAGATGCTGCAGTAGCTGGAGTTTGTAAGGGTGCCATTTGTGAGGTAGCTAATATACGCTGAAGGGATGTTCGACTAATGCCACTCCTCACGTGTTAACCTCTGCGACATGTCAATGGCTGTAAACAAAGAGAAACCTGTAAATAACTCATGAAAGAATAAAGTTACGTTAAAACCAAGCACACCGTTTTTTCTTGTGAAATTCCCAATAAGTGGTGTCACATGACCCTCTTCCTATTGAAAAAACAAAAGTTGGATCCAAAATGGCTGACTTCAAAATGGCCACCATGGTCACCACCCATCTTGAAAAGTTTCCCCCCTCACATATACTAATGTGCCATAAACAGGAAGTTAATATCACCAACCATTCCCATTTTATTAAGGTGTATCAATATAAATGGCCCACCCTGTAGTGTGAGGACATGTTGACTTTATTCTCAATATTTCCACTTTAATCTCGACACTTATGACGAGAATAAAGTCAACATGTTGACTTTATTCACGTAACTTGTCAATAAGGTAGAACATCCTAAACTTCGTCGTAAAATGAAGATTAAATTTACTAGATTTTCTCAAACCCCGTCTTAAGTTATGTAGCACATTAAATGCTTTGTGTTAAGTATTCTCCGAGCCCTGTTAATCGCTGCTGCTTCTTAAACTGACTTCCTCTTGCACTAAGAGGAGGCACACCGAGCACATTAATTTCATGATATTCCAGCTCCCTGAATATCTAGTGGGTTTACTCGGCGTGCTTCAGTTTCCTTTCAAAGTCATGTAGGATGTGGGGATTTGTTATGCCTTACTAACCCTGCTAGTGTGTGTTTTGCTCGTATTCACCCTGTGATGTGCTGGTGACTCATTTCATTTGCACCTGCCTTGCACATAATGTTTGCTGGGATGGGCGCAACTCTGAATGGATGGCATAATTATGTATGTATAATGAAGATTTTTTTTTTTAAAGTTCTGAACACTCTGTGGGCCAAGTTTAACTAGTTTTTAATTTCACAAAGACGCTTATTGTGTGGTGATTGGTTATGTGGAGAAAGAGAAAAAGGATAGGAACTGGGGTTTTGGTACATCAGACAGATGACACGCGTGCAATAAAGAAAGCCCGCTCAGTAGAACATCCATTGGATTCTGTGTTCATGTCTCCGGCCACCAGATCATAAACCCAACATTTCCGCAATATTTAAGTTTAAACCTTTGCAATACCCATTCATACACCCAGTTTTTTGGAGCCTCGTCCCACCTGCCAATAAAGTTCTCTACACTGAACATACACCTGGGGACCCCTTTACTGCGAGGGAGCAGCACAACCGCCTCACTCCCATGCATGTTGTTTAATACCTGCTTTAATGCATTTCATTATGAACATGATGTCAAGTAAATCTTAGCATTCTAAATTTTCAGAGAGCAGGAATATCATGAATTGAAACGATTCTATGCGGTGATCACTGCCGGCGCCACCTCTTAGTGCGGAGGAAGTCAGTTTAAGAAGTGTAGTGATTAACAACTGGGTTGGGGAGCACAACACAAAGCATTTAATGTGCTACATTAACTTATAATGGGGTTTGAGAAAATCTACTAAATTAAACATTGATTTTACGATGAAGTTTAGTTTACGACATTCTACTTTAATTCTAAAATAAACTATGAGAATAAAATGGAAATGTCGATTTTCATCTTGACAGAAGTGTCAAAATTAAAGTGGAAATGTCGAAAGTCAACATGTCGACTTTATTCTCAACATATACTTTTTTTTTTTTTTTTTTTTTTCTTCCCTGTGGCCCTAATACGATTTCGTAGGGCTATACCACAAATTAGCATTATAAATGCAAGTTGCAGTTTTATTTATGTACAGTGCATCCGGAAAGTATTCACAGCGCATCACTTTTTCCACATTTTATGTTACAGCCTTATTCCAAAATGGATTAAATGCATTTTTTTTCCTCGGACTTCTACACACAACACCTCATAATGACGACGTGAAAAGTTTCCTTGAGGTTTTTGCAAATTTATTAAAAATAAAAAAACTGAGAAATCGCATGTACATAAGTATTCACAGCCTTTGCTCAATACTTTGTCGATGTACCTTTGGCAGCAATTACAGCCTCACGTCTTTTTGAATATGATGCCACAAGCTTGGTACACCTATCCTTGGCCAGTTTCGCCCATTCCTCTTTGCAGCACCTCTCAAGCTCCGTCAGGTTGGATGGGAAGCGTCGGTGCACAACCATTTTAAGATCTCTCCAGACATGTTCAATCGGATTCAAGTCTGGGCTCTGGCTGGGCCACTCAAGGACATTCACAGTTGTCCTGAAGCCACTCCTTTGATATCTTGGCTGTGTGCTTAGGGTCGTTGTCCTGCTGAAAGATGAATCGTCGCCCTAGTCTGAGGTCAAGAGCGCTCTGGAGCAGGTTTTCATCCAGGATGTCTCTGTACATTGCTGCAGTCATCTTTCCCTTTATCCTGACTAGTCTCCCAGTTCTTGCCTGAAAACATCCCCACAGCATGATGCTGCTGCCACCACCATGCTTCACTGTAGGGATTGTATTGGCCTGGTGATGAGCGGTGCCTGGTTTCCTCCAAACATGACGCCTGGCATTCACACCAAACAGTTCAATCTTCGTCTCATCAGACCAGAGAATGTTTCTCGTGGTCTGAGAGTCCTTCAGGTGCCTTTTGGCAAACTCCAGGCGGGCTGCCATGTGCCTTTTTTAATAAGGAGTAGCTTCCGTCTGGCCACTCTACCATACAGGCCTGATTGGTAGATGATGCAGAGATGGTTGTCCTTCTGGAAGGTTCTCCTGTCTCCACAGAGGACCTTTTGGAGCTCTGACAGGGTGACCATTGAGTTCTTGGTCACCTCCCTGACTAAGGCCCTTCTCGCCCGATCGCTCAGTTTAGATGGCCGGACAGCTCTAGGAAGAGTCCTGGTGGTTTCAAACTTCTTCCACTCATGGATGATGGAGGCCACTGTGCTCATTGGGACCTTCAAAGCAGCAGAAATTTTTCTGTAACCTTCCCCAGATTTGTGCCTCGAGACAATCCTATCATGGAGGTCTACAAACAATTCCTTTGACTTCATGCTTGGTTTGTGCTCTGATATGAACTGTCAACTGTGGGACATTGTATAGACAGGTGTGTCTTTCCAAATCATGTCTAATCAACTGAATTTACCACAGGTGGACTCCAATTAAGCTGCAGAAACATCTGAAGGATGATCAGTGGAAACAGGATGCACCTGAGCTCAATTTTGAGCTTCATGGCAAAGGCTGTGAATACTTATTTACATGTGCTTTCTCAATTTGTTTATTTTTAATAAATTTGCAAAAACCTCAACTTTTTTCACGTTGTCATTATGGGGTGTTGTGTGTAGAATTCTGAGGGAAAAAATGAATTTAATCCTTTTTGGAATAAGGCTGTAACGTAACATAAAATGTGGAAAAAGTGATGCGCTATGAATACTTTCCGGATGCACTCTATATAGCTTAGCTTGAAGCAAGGTCCATATTAATGCAGTTTGCCTAAATGAGAGTTCGGTTGGTAAAGATGTCATCACCAGGTTACACTTGTTTTGTTTTAGTTTGGTGAATTCTGTGTAATGCACCTGGGCTTGAAGTAGTAGTGTAACTATCAGTAATACTATTTTATTGAGTTTAAATATTATGCAGTTTAATGATGTTTAAAAAAAGTCACTTTAACGTGTCAGTGGACAGAGATTGTTAACATTAACAAAGTGTAGTTGGTTTACAAAAAATATATTTACTATCTATTCCTTTTCTAAGACCTGTTCAGTGCAATACAACTTTTGACAAGCACCTCTGGGTATTTTACAAAGTCTAAATGCCTCTTTGGATGGTTGAAAATATGTTGTCAATTATAGTTTTAAGTTGTTTGCAAAATTTGTTCAATAAAAAGGTTCTATATTTTGACTGCACCTGTCATGCAATGTGATTCCTTCTCTTCATTAGTGCCACCCCTTGAAAACTATCACTTTATGGGGCCATGCAAACCTGTATTAATACTTGTGTGCAATTTTTTTTTTTTTTTTTTTTTTTGTACATTGCTCGTGACAGTGGAATAGGTTATTCCTAGCTAGTCTACTTCAGTAATTGCAGTGGAAAATTTAACATCCACTCATTCATGGGGAAATACTGTTGAATACCGTGAAACCGAAATAATTTTGAATACCGTGATATTGAATTTTGGTCATACCGCCCACCCCTAGTGAGAAGTCAAGCAAAAAGACCCCTTTTATAAAGACTATCATTTGGAACACATGCATTTCATGTGTGCTCTGTGTCTACAACAATCTATGTAAACACCTCGTTAAAACAAATGTTTTTCATGTTTTAGTAATTGACAAAATGTACACATGAAGTGTATAATGTGTGAATCCTGAAGTCCAAATATCAAACGTTTTCACAAAAGGTAAAAATATAACAGAACAAGTGCCCTTCTATTCAAGAATATAAATGCAGAAAAAGAACCTGAGTTGGGGTGTGACATTGTTACCCCTTTGATTACGACCACTTTGGTGGCGCAACAGTAACAACTGTTAACTGGTAATCAAAACTTCACGGGTTCAACCCCAGACAACTCTATTTTGAGAAGTGAGCTGCTCTTATTCTTACTATTTTAAATTAAAACATTAGATTTCAGTCTAACAGCCTGTGTAAATTTATGATATTTGTAAAGGTTAGCTTTAGATTCCAACCATTCCCCCCGCCACCGTCCCATTTTGTTTTATTCAGTCATGTTCACGCTTTCCCCCAAGAGGTGAAGTCAGATGAGGTTCTACATCGCACTTTTGCCAGCTCTGTACTTTGTATATGTACACGGGAAGCTCTGCGGTCTACTTGTGACTTTGCACTGTAGGAAGATAAGTAAATAAATCAAGGTAAATAACATTCAATCTGGCTCTTATATGCAAAGTACAGCGACTGCAGCTTCCACCTACAGCTATAGACTCTTCTGTACGTGAGCGACTCTCCAATCTAGTGTTTAGATCTGGACGATGTATATGCCCAAAAGAAGTCTGAGTGCATTCTTGTACCATTTGCTTACAAACTGAAGTGGCATTATACTGGTAGATGTATTTTTTGAACGTGCCCGTGTCAAACAGGAAGCTCTGCAGTCTACTTGTGACTTGTGTGGGAAGTAAATAATGCTTTTAATCAATTTTTAATTTGTAATGCAAACAAAGGTGTCGTCTATTTCAGTTACTCTGCTATATGTCTAATGGCCAAGCTCCATGGCCTGCAAAGGAAAGTGAAGAAAGCAAAGCGGAGGCTTCCTGAAATGCCTAATTTACTGGTATTAACAAAAGCAAAGCTAATACTTAAAATCGATCTCTGCCACTTCCCCTAACACGGAGCTGATTACAAGTAATGATGCCTGTAATCAGGCATACACTGTAACAGTAAGAGTACAGGACATCATACCTACAAGGGGGAATGATTATATTTGAAATTCTGAACCGTAGTTTTGGCTGCAGATATTCTCTTCCACTTGTTACCACCTTCATTTTTTGCTTGAAGTCTCTCTGCTTTTAAGTTTTATATAATTCATCCTGCTTGATTTGCTTTTTTATGAACAGATGGAAAAAGCCCTGGCTAATATTGCTCTAAGGACAGCAGAAAGCCATGGCGAGGAGCCAAAAGAGACTTCAGTGACAAGTGTTCTTCCAGTTGCTGCTGTTTCAGCCACACCAAGTGCTTTGAAAGGAGTATCCCAGTCCCTTCTGGAGAGGGTATATATAAATTGTTTTTAATTCATCTGATTTTCTTCTGGTAATCTCACTGCAAGCATGAAAATGTCACTTTCATTGAGCATGTTTTGCTGGAAGCAAGTAGCTGTCCCCAACCCGCAAACCAATCCCTACCACTGCTGCATATTTGTGAATTGTGTCTTTAAATATCGACTAGTGAGATTTGAGGGTTTCTGAACCCACCCCTTGACAGGGTAGGGACTGGAGTAGTTTTATGGTTTGAGATGATATTGTCTGTCAATTTTTATGCTGAATTTCAAGAGCTCTGCAGAGTTTACATTTTCCTTGTGTAACTTTGAGCTCTTACTGGATTTTGTGGGAAATTCCCACAATGCTGCCCTTGTGCTCAAGTCATGCTATCTTTCAGATAAGAGCGAAGGAGGCCCAGAAAATGCAGGCAATGATGACTCGGAACCCAGAGCAAGAAGAACGTTTGACAATGATGTCAAGACTGGTGGAACTTGTGCGGATTTTGCGCAATGTATTTGTGGCAGAAAAGAAAGCAGCACTTAGCATGGAGGTGGCATGCAGCAGAGTGGCTTCCAGTTATCGTTCCACTATGACACAAGGTAAACTCAAATTTCACAAAATAGCACTTGAACAGCTGCTCTCCAGTGACCCGATAACTATTTTACTGCTTTGCATAAAGAATCTTTAGACCTTGGAATCAATTAACTTGTTTTTGTACTCTCAACGATTTTTAATGATTAACATAGAACTGCATGTGTTTTTCTGGTGCTGTTAGATTTATTTTTACCTATGTAAGTTTTAAAGTTAGTTGCTGTAAGTCTGCCTAGTTTGTAGTCGGCTTTTTAAAATTCTTAACACCATGACTGTTTACAGGGGAAATGGAGAAACACCTTAAACTGGCATCAGTGCTGCTTCCTGACTGGTTAACTGTACACCCAATCAGGAAAGATCTCTATCTCAAAATCAACAAATCACTGGACCTTAATGTTGTACTGGAGAAACTCAATCAGAAGATCAAGGAGGAGGAGAGAGTATGAAGCTGTAATCCAGCACCCGTATTTTATTTAGTAAAGTGCAATTGATGTACATTGTTTATGTACATTCTGAAACGTTCATGTTGGTTTTAGTAGTACTTTAAGCTCAATGTTTCAGACATGGTGTTTTTATTGTCCAATTTTTAAAACTTCTCATAAAACCAAAATTTTGCTAAAAGCTAGATTAAGGTTTGACACCTTTTTTGCATTATACATAGGAAATTTGTTAATTACATTGTTGAAATAAAACATTCATCCTTAACATTCAAAAGGTGTCCTTTTTTTTTTTTTTTTTTTTTTTTTTTTTTTTAAAATCTGTTCCAACGGCAGTCTTTTTCCAGCCCTCCTTCAGTATATGTCCTGTTGGTTGGTGGTAGTACTTCCGTTTGCCCACAAACCTAGCAAAGTACATCTTCAGTGCTCCATAATTGTAATGTTGGGTTACACTACAGTAACTTTTTTTTTTAGGTAAGTAGATTTGCTGCATATAAATATAATCAGCATAGTTTAACTGAATTCAGTGGTGAATTCTGATATTTGGATTGATTCAGTTTCTATATAGTGCAAAAAAAAATGCATTTCTGGCCTTTATCTGGCAAAACGAACGTGAAACCTTAATCTTGTCAGTAAAATATTTTCTTAAATTATCCCACTTTTATAGGGAAACCAATGTTTTCAGTTTAAACGAGTACAGTTATGGACAGGACTTGTCTTTTGAAAAATTGATGGAAATGAAAGCCAGCAAGAAGAGTGCTTCAGGAGTGAGTGTCTTTGATATGAAGATGTATACCTTCAAGTTTATTTGTATTTGACACTTTGTAAAGAGGATGAGGAAGGAAAACATGTCTGTCATGTAGCTGAGGTATCTGTGCTGCAAATTTTGATGGGGGTATCGAGTAATGCAAAAATCGGTTTGATTTCAGACTGTCCAACTGAAGCAAGAAATTGTATTAATTAGCTAGTCTGCAGTGGTGGTGAAGTACAATACCCTTAAATATGCTAATCTGCCACCCCCCTAACCCAGTAAGACAAAGTGGCTCAGTTGATCTATGAATTCATCTGGTCATGTCTCATTCCTTTTTGGTGTCAACTGGAAGAAAAGGGTCTAATTTGTGTGTTTGGGTTTTTTTTTTTGTTAAATAAGATTCAAGTATGCAAATTATATATATATATATATATATATATATATATATATATATATATATATATATATATATATATATATATATATATATAAAAATAAAATAAAAGGCAAAGCACTCACTCATCACTAATTGTCCAACTTTCCGTGTAGGTAGAAGGCTGAAATTTGGCAGGCTCGTTCCTTACAGCTTACTTACAAAAGTTGGGCAGGTTTCATTTCGAAATTCTACGCCTAATGGTCATAACTGGAAGGTATTTTTCTCCATTAACTGTAATGGAGTTGAGCTGGAAAGATGTGGGGGGGGCGGAGTTTCATGTGACATCATCACGCCTCCCATGTAATCGCGTGAACTGACTGTCAACGCAGTGCGTAGAAAACCAGGAAGACCTCCAAAAAGCGCTTAAGAAAACATGCATTATATAATTGAGAAGGCAGCGAAACAATAAGAAGCAAGCGAGTGACATATACTACCATATTCATGAGTGCTGCTACCTCGGAAAGAAAGCAAGGTGTAAACCTAAACTTTAAATTAAGTTCATAGACAGGCTACCGCTGGCGTTTCACATGTCCACAGGTAATGCGGGATACAAGTTTAATGAGAGGGCCAGGATATAAACGAGAGTTTTGATCACTTTCTAACCAAGTTAAAATTGTAGGTGAAGGGGTGTGCTTATGCAAATTCCGAGAGACTGTTTATGGGGGATTGACAGTTAAGGCGGGTGGGGGAGTGACGTCATCTCCCCTCCCATTCATCTGATTTCGCTCTGAGCTGAGCTTCGCGGCTAACGCCGTCTTCCGAAGCAACTTCGTTAGACTGCCACCAAATACTCACAGAAAAATCCACAAGTTAATACACACGCTGTCTCCAGAGTTTCTACACACTGAATCCTCCAGGCACTACTTACAAAAGGTCACATTGACAATCGTGTTACGTTATTTTTAAAATCTTTCCTTTTCTTAGCATAAGCACAGCTGAGAAGCTTCGATGCATGTGCTCCATAATGCGTTAAAAAATAATGCATTTAATCACACTTTGCATTACAAGCAAAGGGAGCTTTTGTCAATGCATGATTTCCTGGTACACCGATTACATTGATCAACGCATCCCGATTAATTTTACCCTCGCACCACCTTAGTTTGAGAAGTATGAAAAATATGAGGTTAACACAGAAAAACAGATCACCAATTAAAGCTTTATGAATAATCGATTTGCCATCAATAATTGTTTTGGTAAAGCCATCCTCCCATTTTATAATTTTCTGCCACTAGCCATTATTAAATGAACGGTAAAAAAGTAAGAGCAAAGCGAGGGTGACTTATTTAGGCAGGCATATATATGACAGCAACACTCATGACAATGTCAATCATGTTACGTTATTATTACAATGTTTCCTTTTTCATTACTACTTTAACACACTACTTCTCCGCTGTGGTAGGCGGGTATTTTGCTATATATATATATATATATATATATATATATATATATATATATATATATATATATATATATATATATATATATATATATATATATATATGAATGACCTCCAAAAGAGCTGAGACTTTTGATATCATGAGCGTGTCTGCAAAACTGGGGTCTCCTGCCCAGCAAAAGTCGAGCAGCCAGCGCGCGTGCATAGCTGTGCCAGCCTTTGAGACGCTGACTGCGCTTCTGCCTTAAGTCAAAGTGAGCACTTTTATTTTTTTTCATCCTCCCCCTGCGCTATAGCCCAGACAAGTGCAAACACGGGACCCCTTTTCTACACCACGGCAAAATAATAAGGCGATTCACACTTTCTTTTGCACGTATACGATTATGCGGTCCTCACCTCGGATTATGAAGACACGTACAGGAGTGGAGGACTGACAGTGCCATCACAGCCGATTAGTGGCAGGGACGTCTCACCAGTCTACACAAGACCCACCGCGACTGTCCCCAAAAGGCGATCATAACGTCAGCGAACACATCTCTCTATACTATATAAAAGAAAAAGGCAACTTTCCTTTCTTTACACCTTTTTTCCTTTTATCCCAAACTAAAGCCTTTCTCTCTTAACACTGCAGAGGACACAAAACTAATTTTCTTTAAATGCCGGTAAGGCACATTACCAGAGGCACAAATTTGAACGTTCACATAGAAAATGTAATTTCAATGTACCTGTACTTCTTAAAACGTTAATGTTTTACTGTTTAATAACTTATAGACTAATTTATTTTTCCCTTGCACTCAGTGTCCAAACCTATACACACACATATAGACACACACACACAAATATGTATGTGTGTATGTATGTGTATATATATGTGTATATATATGTGTGTATGTGTGTGTATGTATGTATATGTGTGTGTATGTATGTATATGTATGTATATGTGTGTGTGTGTGTGTGTGTGTGTGTATGATGTAGATAGGGATAGATAGAGATGTGTGTGTATATATAACAGCAGCAATCCAAGCTGTGAGAAAACAACTTCGTGATGCTGCCGCCAAATACACAAAACAATTACTTTGACAATCCTGTTACATTATTTTTAAAATGTTTCCTTTTCTTTTTCATAACTTCTTTAACACATGACATCGCTGCGAAGCGTGGGTATTTTGCTCTCTCTCTCTCTCTCTCTCTCTCTCTCTCTCTCTATATCTATATCTATATCTATATCTATATCTATATCTATATCTATATCTATATATATATCTATATATATATATATATATATATATATATATATATATGTATATGTGTATATATATATATGTGTATATATATATATATGTGTATATGTGTATATATATATATATATATATATATATATATCAGCGACACTCATAACAGTGACGAAACAATTACATTGACAATCATGTTACGTTATTTTTAAAATGTTTCCTTTTCTTTCTCTTTCCTTCTTTAACACACTACTTCTCCGCTGCAAAGCACGGGTATTCTGCTAGTGTGTGTGTATATATATATATATGTGTGTGTGTGTGTGTGTGTGTGTGTGTGTGTGTGTGTATGTATGTATGTGTATATATATATATATATATATATACACACACTCTGTGCATTTCAGAGTTGGGGAAAGAAAAAAAAACGGCAGTTTGTCACTGATGTGATGCACCAAGTGCCTTCCCTGCTGACTGAGTTTGATGTGAATGTCTGGTCATATTGTGCAGTTAAACATTCTGTCCACTTAAGAGGTGACCTGTGCGTCGATGCCACACAATGATTTGTAGTTTACATAGCCTGTAATGAGCTCAATGCTGCCATTATTTGCACCCCAGTGCAGTCTATTGCACCTGTGATGGCTGGGAAGCTTAAATAACATTGGCTAATTCACTGATACAGCTTTGGCTAAATCCTTTAGATATTCCCCCAAAAAAGGTATTGATGCAAATGATTTGCCTAATGGACTTCATAATATATGGTTTCATCTAATCTACTTACTCACTCATCGACAAAAACAGTGTTTCCTGTTAAATTACAAAGCTGAAATTTGGTAGGATGGTGCATCTAGGGCAGTAGGTGTCTGCTAAGAGAGGACATTTTGATATCAATATTTAGGGGGTAACCCCCTCACTTGGGGGGAAAAACTAAATATCCCAAATATTTTGACTTATTAAATTTGGTGATGTGTTTTAGGAAGAAAAAAGCTGCCCCTTGTTTGTGGTTTTTTTGGAGGGGGAGGGAGGGGGTTGGTAACTCTGTAGTTAGTGGAGTTTTAAACAGTTTTTTTTTTTTCTTCACATTAGCAATGACAAGTAATTGCATGCAGAAGTGGGGCTTGCTGGTCACGCAAATGGATAGTGCAACTAGAATAGTCCCACTGTACAAGCTGTAATCGTTGAGAAATTGAGCCACTGGTGAGTGAAGGGCAGCTACCTTGCACTGGAAAGAAATTGGTGAGCTGCATGGAAAATGACATACAAAGAGTTAGGAGGAAAGTTAGGCAAAGCACAAAGAACATGTGGATAGCAAGTGGTCTCCTTGGGTACATGCTGTAATCGCTCCCTATTCTGTCAGCTGCTTCTCATTCCTCACGATGTGGCATGACAGGCAATCAAATATAAGATGGAGTGTATTATATAGCTCCAAAAATCTGGATTGGGGCAGTGGCCCTTGCTCGTAAAAATATGTTCAACATTGTGGAGATCTTAGAGGATTGATTACAATGTGCCACTACATTTTGATTCACAGAACACAATTGGAGAACTGTCCGTGTAGCATACTGGCCCTTTTCAAGCCCTGGGTACAATGCAAGCTAGGAGTAATGGCAGGCCTTGGTCATTTTAAAACTCTTACACAGTTCAGTAGGCTGCTTCATGGACACAGCATACAGAAAGTGGGTACTGTATATTTAGGTAACAAGATTATTTCTTTTCACCTGTTTTCTATACAATGCTTTTAACATTCATTTCATAGATCATGTAAATGTCAATACTGTGTGTATTAGATTCAAGCCCCGTATACTATTTAATCTAAACCCTTAAAGTTGGCAGTGGTACAGAATTATAGATCAAGGCGTTGCATTCAACTCTGACTGAAGCTACTATTTTTATTGGATGTGCTACAGGGTGAAATTATATTTACACCTAAAATCCCATTATTGCTACTATTTAAAAGAACAGTTTCCTGTAAAATTGGACTTTGTTCATGGTTACTGCAAAATAGTCAGTAGAAAATGAACTGATCTACAGCAGTTTTACGTTAAGACAATTGTATGTGTCATGTTCAAGATTAAGATGCTCCAGTGAACTAATATACTGTGTGTGTGTGTGTGTGTGTGTGTATAAAAAAAACTTGGGTCCGAGACATGATCATCTCACTTTGAAGTCCCGTGAGACAAAAGGACAGCTGCTGTACAGGCTTTTAAATGATCGATGTGCTGTGCGACATGAAGATCACGCAGCAGCTCATCCGTCCGCATCTCCTTGGCACATGTTCAGTGTCGTCCCCCGTCCTCTTCTCCCCTTCACAATGCAAGCAGCAGAGACGCAAAGAGGCGAGTGTGGGCCTCGGGGGGAGTGAGGCAAGCAGGGGCTATGCATATGGTAAGTAAGAAATTCCCTGGGTGAAGCTGGGTAACGCAGCTAGTAGCATGTAAAGTGTGTAGAGGTGTTTTTTGGGAAAACCTACAGTTGTCAGGAAGTGCCAAGGGGACCATGCTGTCCTTTAAAAGTATTTGTCACAGCCAATCCAAGCTCCCCCATTTATTGGATTTGAAAGGAAACTGACTTTTTATGCATTGAAAGTAACCACAAACCTCTTTGAAAATCCCAAGTACTAGACTTCATAATTTTTGTCTATTTTACTGTGAATTCCTCAATTAGATTTTTATTTTTACTATATACTGGTGGGGGGGGGAACAGTATGAACTATTATAAACAGATCAAATGCATTTAATTATTGAAGTCTGCAACCAAACCCATTATATTTATTTTACAGTGTACATGCCAATACCATCATGACCTATCAAATGACAATGGGCTTCCTTTTTGCTATTTGTGCTAGTGTTTTAAGGCTCTAGTACATGAAGACAAGAGCGCATCACAGGTGATCCTAGAAGGTCTTAAGTGTTGCAATTTTTTTTTCTTGTACATTTAGCACAAAGATGTTCATAGTAGTGTTTGAGGTTTACTGACTTAGAATTGGTACTTGATCAGTGACTAGACATTTTGTAACATGCATTTTTTTTAAACCTATTTTAATCACTATCTTTTCCTTTTGTCTCATTGACAAAACAATGGTGATGAATGGCATAATTTTAAATGTATTCTTTTCAGTTTTCAATACACAGAATAGATTTTAAAACTTTACCACTTTGCAGTGAACATATTACCAGTAGTGTAACCAAGAATACAGCAACATGAGATGTGTTTAAAAGGGGAAGAAAAATCCTGTCACTGACAACAAGGGTGGTAACAAATGACAATTTTAAATGTTGTTCATTTTTAATGAATAGTTAATTTTTGACCATTTTGTAATGAACATGTAAGATTGATTTTAAATAAAAATTCATCAGTTTTGTTTTTTTTTTTTGCATTTCTGAAAGGTCTTTCTCATTTAAATAGGAATTGCATGAACTCTCCAACGACACTGTTGGGCTTCATCTTTAGCCAGAGACAGAGCAGACTAAGAGGTGATGTTTTAGTTGCTTTTCATTACCAAGCACACCTAGTCTTAATCTGATATTTTTTAGAACCAAAACTAGCTCCAAGAATCCTGGCATCTCAATTTAAGTGAGGCTTACTTGCAAGGTGTGCTTTATGACATTTGAAGTAAAAATTGTAAATACAACTTTGACAGTAATCAAACTGGCATTTTTTATGAAAATATTAATTTGCAGTTATGATTTACCAATGAACTGAAAAATCCAAAACGTAAATGTTGCATATTCATACGTTTTGGCACCCTTTCAGTTGTCAGGTCACAGAAGTTTTTAGTCTGGTGTGTCTTGTGACAAATTTAATCTGGTCAGAAGGGTTACTAGGAGTTGTCAGGTGATGAAAGTTTCAAAGCCTAATAAATTCTGTGACTCCTTGAAAATGATGCAGGACAACCATGAGCTTTTCTAACCAACTGACTGAGGATCTGAAACTTGTATTAACTGATGCCTGCAAAGCAGGGCAAGGCTATAAAAACCACATCAAAGTGCTTCCAGCTTGCAATTCCCACAGTGCAAAATATCAAAAAGGAATGACAGTTAAGGGGAACTATGGAGGTCAACACACAAACTGGATGACCAAGAAAACTGGCAGATCAGCTTGTATACTGTGGAAGAAGACAAAAAAAAATCCCCAGGAATGGAAGGGCCCTACATCTAGGTTTAGCTGAGAGATGAGTGCTGGGGACCTGATTTTCTGTGTAGTGACACTTCTATGGAAGAGCCATCAGAAGTAAACAACCTGGGATCTCATCCCATACAACATAACTTTTCAAAACATTATGTGAACAAGGCAGACACATTTTGAAACCAAGTGCTACAGCTAAATGAATTTAAATCAAACTCTCTGACCACAACCATACAATGTTTGGGAGAAAAAAGGTGCATTTGAAGAAGAGACCTTGCCAACTGTTACTTAAAGACATGGATTTACCATTTCTTTGGAGTTGTACGGCAGCTCCTGGCATAATTTCCTGTGCCAAGTATGACAAAGAATGGATTCCACTATATAGCAACAAATCCTTGAGAAGAATGACACACAATCGGTAAGGAAACCACAGCTGAAACAAGAATGACTTCTACAACAAAATAATGATCTAACATAAACTTTGAAATTATGCATTGAAAAATCCATGGATAGATCTTAAAACACCTCGCAGCTGGAAGCAATCTGCAAGGAAGAATGCAGATCCATGTCCAAAATAAAAATTCAAAGTATCATGTTTGGTTAGAAAAGTTTGTAAGCTGTGATGTTTGCCAAATGTGGTGTTATTAAATACTGACCTAATGAGATGCTCAAATACCTTGTAACCTTTGCAGTTTAATCAAATACATTTACCTATATATTAAAACAATGGTGTTTGCTGTGAAAATTGTTCTTTATTTGACTTCAAATCTCAAAATATGGAACTTGGCCAATATTGTGAAACTATGTTGCAAACTTGTGAAAGTTTGTTTTCTATATTATACTGTATATATATATATATATATATATATATATAAAAACTCTTGCCATAAGTTAAATACTCCATTATAAAGTCATAATAGTAAAAGAACCTAGTTACTGTGTCTCAAAAATCCATCACAACTTCAGGCAGATGTTCAAATAAAACACCTGGTGTCAGAATATCCTGCATTTTTACTTTATTTTTTGATATGACACTTTTATTTTAGAAGGCTACAAACTGGCCTTACATTCATGCAGAACAGAACAAATTGGACATTTAACTGCTCAGAAATTAGCTGCTGACACAATGGTGGATATACAGTGTAGCAATGCTACTAGTAGTTAGAAGTGCATCTCCCAGCAGTCCTTGCATGGGCTGTTGGGGTCAAAGGTGGCCAGAGGACTTTAAAAGGAGGACAGGTGTCAGGAAGAAAAGAAAAAAGTGTTTTTTTGTTGTTGTGTGTTGCATTTATCTGTTGGACTGCCTGCCGTTAATTCTGCCATATATCATCATTGTGTCCTGGATTGTATTTGTTTGTTGGAGTCTGGATCGTCTGTCTACCTGTATACTGAGGACTGTGTTTGGATTCATTGGCTTTCCTGGAAGAGTGGAGCAATCCTGAACCATCCATCTGTCGTCATCCTTTAAGCAACTACCGGTAGGACGGTGTTTTCCATTCCCTTTCTACATACAGATCGCTGGACTCAATCTCATCATTTTTCATTTCATCCGGTTTGGTTTTTTCATGGACTTTACTGTGTGTTGTTTGTGTTTATATGTTAAATGTAATATCACCAAAAAGGTCAGGGGTGGTGGTATTGTGTTCATTTAGTTAATTTAATTTCAGTATATTCTTAATTGTTTAATGTTCCCAGTGTGCTTTATTTGGTCTCTGTTGTAAATGTGTGGGGGTCAAACCAAGGCTGGGGGTGTCCCTGGGTTCTCCTTCACTAAAATAAATAAATCGCTGTCATTTTTGATAGTGTGAATCTTAGTGGCCCCTGACCACTACAACAGTCCATCTGAGAGATTCCTGAATGAGACCCTGTGACTGTATCACAGATGAACAGAATTCTTTCATTTGATCTTGGAAACATTTACATGCAAGAGGAGGATAGTTATGTTCTGTAAACATAGCATTAACCACATCTAACGAAAAAAACAAGTGTCCAAACTGAATATGGTTACAGAACAAGGGTATTTATTATTGATAAGTCATTGGCTTTTACGAAATATCAATGGTTCATGTTTTTTACACAGTGTACTTTTAAGTTATAAAAAGGATACAAAAGTCAACATTTAGACTTGACAAATACAATTTACAGTTGTTTCAGAAACACATTAGCTTTGGTGACTTCAAACTAACTGCTGCCTAACACAGCATAACCTCATCCTTTAAAGATGCCATTGTCATAAATAGTCAATCATGGCAAGAAACCATTCTGTGTCGTATTAAAGGTGGCCCTTAGCCATAATTGCTGCAGAAGTGCAAAGTTAATCACTACCAACCACATATACCTTCATTTTCTCAATCGACTGACATGCTAATTTATATAATCCACAAAAAGGACTGTTTAAAAATTTAGAAATAAAATGGTCCTAAAATTAAAGAGACTGGATAAGGTTTTAAATTAAAAAATCTTGACGCAAATGCTGACTTATGAACACTTTCTTGTAGCATTCATCCTGTCACTGTTTAGGTAGGCATAGCTTATCCTCAGCATTTGTATATTCAAGTAAACCACGTCATGAGGTTAGTAAAAATAAACATTACTGATGATGCCGTTAGCAGATTTGTGTTGTTTTGTAAGAAATACCTTTCATGTGTCCAATCATCATTGAATATACACTGCCATACAGATATCTAGTGTCAGAACTCTTGAAATATTGTTTATATGTTTAATTTTATGTAAAAACTACTAGACAGTTGTAATGGAGAATAATATCTAGCATAAAGGTGGTAACAAATAAGTAATATGAAAAAGAGTAGTGCTAGACACGGTCGTTTGGCAGAAAGAAAAGCAGTACTGGACATGAGGGTCACGTGTTTCTTAGTAAAGTGTATAATGGGGAAAACGGACACCTTGGACCATACCATGACAAAAATAACAGTACCTCCACAAACTACTTTATTAGGGCTGGTTTTATCTAAAGATGAAAATGTAATAGCATACTCTCTTCCATTATGTCATGCTGCTGACAGGTTCAAGATCAGGGAGTGTTTTCTGGGGAGTTTACACACTCCTCGTTCATGTGGGCCCTTTCAAATAGCATAGGCTTAGGTAAAGACTTGCGGTATTTTGAGTGCATATGTGTTCACAGTTAAAATGATTTTCAGTCTTAATTAACCTTTCAACAAACATTCCCATTATCAAACAAAATTCAGAAAATTCAAAACAGGGGGTCCTTTAGGTCAAGCATTGGAAGAATGGCTGTAAACGATTTTTGTGAGACATGCAGATTGTTGGGAACAGAAATACAATCCTGATTTTAATATTGAAAAAGAGAGAACACTGGAGTGGATCCTTGTCTCTCCACTCCCTTTAAGTCCTTCAGTTCAATGAGAACAAGGCACCCAAGTACCTCAGCCCCACATTTCTTCATCAGCTCAGAGGCGGCATGAAGTGAACCTATTAAAATGGAAAGGAATGAGAACAGCACTACATAATACAACTGCAAATTCCCCAGAAGTAAACAGATCACACAAATACATTTCTTAGCTTACCTCCAGTGGCAATAAGGTCATCTATAAGGAGAACTCTCTGTCCTTTTTCAACTGCATCTACCTGGACCTCCACCTCAGCCTAATAAATAAAAAGGAATCAATCTGCACAGTGCACAGTAAGTTGAATATGTTAAAAAACAAAAAAAAAAATCCAACATATACAGCATACATATACATTTGAAATCTGAAATTTTGATAGAAATCTTTTTTGTTTTGTTTTACAAATTACCTTTAAAACTGATTTTAGAAGTTTAGTCAAAACATTATTAATGTTACAAATTATTATTGGCTATAATTCAAGTATGACCGCAAAGCCCCATTTTCAAAATGGTAAACTGCCCTAGCACATTTTTAATTAATCATGTTTAAATGGTCTTATTATACACTCACCTAAAGGATTATTAGGAACACCTGTTCAATTTCTCATTAATGCAATTATTTAATCAACCAATCACATGGCAGTTGCTTCAATGCATTTAGGGGTGTGGTCCTGGTCAAGACAATCTCCTGAACTCCAAACTGAAAGTCAGAAGGGGAAAGAAAGGTGATTTAAGCAATTTTAAGCGTGGCATGGTTGTTGGTGCCAGACGGGCCGGTCTGAGTATTTCACAATCTGCTCAGTTAGTGGGATTTTCACGCACAACCATTTCTAGGGTTTACAAAGAATGGTGTGAACAGGGAAAAACATCCAGTATGCGGCAGTCATGTGGGCGAAAATGCCTTGTTGATGCTAGAGGTCAGAGGAGAATGGGCTGACTGATTCAAGCTGATAGAAGAGCAACTTTGACTGAAATAACCACTCGTTACAACCGAGGTATGCAGCAAAGCATCTGTGAAGCCACAACACGCACAACCTTGAGGCGGATGGGCTACAACAGCAGAAGACCCCACCGGGTACCACTCATCTCCACTACAAATAGGAAAAAGAGGCTACAATTTGCACAAGCTCACCAAAATTGGACAGTTGAAGACTGGAAAAATGTTGCCTGGTCTGATGAGTCTCGATTTCTGTTGAGACATTCAAATGGTAGAGTCAGAATTTGGCGTAAACAGAATGAGAACATGGATCCATCATGCCTTGTTACCACTGTGCAGGCTGGTGGTAGTGGTGTAATGGTGTGGGGGATGTTTTCTTGGCACATTTTAAGCCCCTTAGTGTCCATTGGGCATTGTTTAAATGCCACAGACTACATGAGCATTGTTTCTGACCATGTCCATCCCTTCATGACCACCATGTACCCATCCTCTGATGGCTACTTCCAGCAGGATAATGCACCATGTCACAAAGCTCGAATCATTTCAAATTGGTTTTTTGAACATGACAATGAGTTCACTGTACTAAAATGGCCCCCACAGTCACCAGATCTCAACCCAATAGAGCATCTTTGGGATGTGGTGGAACGGGAGCTTCGTGCCCTGGATGTGCATCCCACAAATCTCCATCAACTGCATGATGCTATCCTATCAATATGGGCCAACATTTCTAAAGAATGCTTTCAGCACCTTGTTGAATCAATGCCACGTAGAATTAAGGCAGTTCTGAAGGCGAAAGGGGGTCAAACACTGTATTAGTATGGTGTTCCTAATAATCCTTTAGGTGAGTGTATTTGTCTTTTTATTGTCTATTATCTATTCAGTGTATTACTTCTGTCACAACTTGCACTTTGTTGTATGTTGCTGTATGTTACACTGTGGCTCATGGAGATAGATTGTTTCATCTTACTATGTACATGTTCACAGTTGCTAATGACAAAGTAACCTTGACATAAATGCTACTGGTTATTAAAGAAACCTTTGGGATTTTGTTAGCACGGTTGAGACCAGTTATTCTGTTTAATACTCAAAGTAAATCTTTCCTTGGGCTGCAAGTTCCTGGCATACCTAACAGTTCAATTCTGAGTTCAAAAATAGTCTAAACAAAAACAGCTTTCTCAAGAACGCATCGATCTATTGTGGTTTTGCAAAGGTGAAGGTTATTCCATGCAACAGATTGCTAAAAAAACTGAAGATTTCATGTAATGTTGTTTCCTACAGTCTTGAGTAAAGATGGAGCTAACCAGGATAGAAAAAGTAGAGGAATATCCAGATGCAAGGTGTGCCAAAGATAAGCACATCAGAGTACAGACACCTTACAGGTCCTCAGCCGGCTTAAATACAGTAATAAGGAAATACCAAATGGCAGTGTTATCTGAACAGTTAAAGGAAAAGGTTACAAATGGGCAAAAGAACACAAACACTAGACAATGAATTTCTAGGTGATTCTACAAATTTCCCCACTTTAACTTTTTCCTTTTATTTGCCAGGTTCAAATATCACTTTTTCTTTGAAATTCTGCCTCTAAGGTCAGCATCCCAGCATCTTACTTTATTCAACATTACATACCTGGCCATATTCCAGTGTGTATGAAACAGACTCAGTGGGACCTGGGAGTTTACCTTTCTTACGAACCAAAACAAATCCCACACCCAATCGCTGTGCCAAGAGAGGGCCAAAGAGGAAACCTCGTGCATCCAACCCTACAGGAAGGAGGAGAGTCTCGTAAATACACTAGAAAAGAATCTATCAGCTGCATCGAAATATTCGTTCAGCAACAACTATCCTGTACTTAAGTAATACGTTAGATTAACAATGTTCCATGTGAAAGGCACTATATAAAAATAAAGGCTAGATAAAAAGGTTATTATTAGACATATGCTGTACAATCAATCTGCCATGCTAATGATGAGATGTCCTTTCTGTCAGCATTAAGCATTCTCCAAGTCAATGGCTAGTACACGAGTAATACTACCTTACCAGGCACCAAATTCTTGGATGATTTCTTGCCATAAGACAATTGTTTACACAACAAGCAGTTTACAAAGTTGTGTTTCCTGAACCCACTTAATTCAGGCAAACCAAATCCAATGCTACCAGTGTTGTGTAGAAGACAGGAACCACTCCTGGATGGTGAGACACTCGGACTCTGGGCAGATGTTTACCAAGTCAATTTAGAGAAGTCACTTAGAGTAAAAAGCACATCTATGGCATGTGGGAAACATGAATATTAAAAACTACACAAAAGCAAGCCAGTGTAGGAATTTATCAGTAAGCTCCTGAATGGAGGACATCTGTAAACAAAGCAGAGTCAAGTCTCCCAAGACAGTTACCCTGCGATTTCCTGGGCAGACACATCAGCGGGTAAATTAAGAAAAACGTAACAGAATCCTCATAAAAGGCACACTATCATTCATATGAGTGAATCAATCATGAGACTTGGGCGATGATGAATGAAGGTGTAGCATGATTACATCACAGAAGTTAGGGATTTCAAACGTGTTTGAAAACTGAAAAAAAATTTGAGAAAGAGAGCTAGTCTCCTTTAAAGTCACAGATGAAACACTTGTACATAGGTACTCCACAATGCTGTCCCAGAGCTACACATTCTGACAGGACAAGGGCATATATCAGTTAGAAACGGACTTTCATGCAGCTTTCTGAAACAAATAAAAATGCAGACGCATGCATTTTAAGATCCTTGCTGCTTAATATTTGACACTACTGTTTTTCAGTTTCCCACCTGCAAACTGGATCAACTTTCAAATGTGTCTTTGCAATACTCAAATATTTACTAAGTACTTAAACAAACACAAAGTTCACCCACTGCTGTTCTACAGTAATTTTATTTTTAGGGAAAACACTAAACACAAAGGGGTGAGCATGCAGTTACTGAATCTCCACCTCTTTGCTTGGGCTAAAAGTGGCAGATAAGCCCAGAAAATTGTCTCTGAACGTTTAGCTCAATGATTGCTGGAGTTATACTGTATGTGTGGAAGTTGCGACTAACAGTGACTAGGATGGTAATATCTTAAAAATATATATTTTTTGTTTGTCATGAAAGTTATAGTACATTCATCATAATCTAAAAAACAAAATGAATAGTAGTTACACCGCTTGCACAAAAACAGTGCTGCCAGACACTGCACGTGCCCCTGATTTAGTTCTTGTGATGTACGAGGTGTGACAGTTTAAAAATCACAGAATGGCCGTGTAGTGTTGCTCATGTTAGAAAATTGCCAATGAAATGCTGAAGCTGCTGAAAGTGGCTGAGGATGCCAAATATCCTTGAGTGCCATAGGAGGGGCAAGAAAATATGAATGACAATGCCAGAAGTGGATCATCCATGACAACATCCTAAGCCATGATGTGTTCAGTGTTCACAACTTCCTGGTTAAAAAATAAAATATCAAATTGGATTATCCCATTAAGAGCCCCTTGTGATTTCTGGCTCTCTCTAAAAATAAAACCTGCTATGAAATGACAAAAGATTTTCAGACATTTATGACATCCAGCTTAACATGACAATGAAACTTGATGGTATTTCAGAAACAGATTTCCAGGTATGTTTCCACAATGGCATCATCATCTAAATAATCAATCAACATTTATTTATATAGCACATATTCATACAAAAAAATGTAGCTCAAAGTGCTTTACAAAATGAGCTAAATAACAAAATAATGCAGATGCATACACATTTTTTTCTACAGGTTCATTCTGGGAATTAAAATATTCACATCTCATTTTTTTCCTGAATCTAAATTTCAAATTTACAAATAACTAGAACTTAATCTTATGTAATAATAAATTTCAAGAAGCTATCAACTGGAATCATTATTTCAGAAACCTTTAACACCATGTGCTGACTAGCAATGTGAAAGTGCTACTTCATATCATAGGTCAGCACTTTTAGTATTAAATTATTAGGAAAGAGGAACTATAATAACAAATGCAAACGGAGCTCAACTATTCCAGCATAACCATGATATTTGTTATGAACAGCAGGTGATAAAAATCCTCCCCAAATTAATTTACTAACCCACAATGGAATCAACCATTGGAAAGGTCTGCTTCACATATTCTTCAAACAAATCAATTGTAGCACACAGAGCTTTATGGTCTTTCATTAATGGGCAAATGTCTCTAAAAGATAATAAAGAAAAAAAAAAAAAGAATAGTAATAAGGATGGGAATCCATGAATCATTTATTACAATGTCACACGACAGTGATCCAAAATCAAACTAAAATTATCTATATAAATAAGATCATGCTTCTCACATTGCTTAAACCAGTGGTTTTCAAATTCAGTCCTGGAGGTTCCCTGATGGCTGCAATCTCATCGTTCGATTATCTGGCCTATAAATATTTCTAAGAAATTCACCAATATGCACATTTATTGCCATAGCTCCAAACATTTACATTTCTTTGGCCGTTTTCTTTTTAATTTAACCTTTTCCGCAGAGCTTTCTCCTTTAATCATATCCAAATGTTGATTAGCAATGTGCAGTTCAGACAGAAGCAAACAGCGTTGATCTCAAATAACTACACTGCCATTGCCACATACCTGTTTATTATGAAACAGTTCCACAAATGAGCAGTGCAGGCAAGTGACTGTTGCACTAAAGTCATTACTTCACTTTAGCATTTAGTGTTGTTAGCATTTGGATAAAATTAGGGGTGAAAACTATATGGAATAGGTTGAATTAAAAATAAATGGCAAAAGATGAATAAACGTTTAACGTTTACTCTCCCTGGAAAGGGGTGTCTCATCTAGTACCACACTTCAGGTCATCACCGTGACACTGACTGCAGTTTTTTCGAGTTGGTGCCGCTTTCTAAAGCACAAACCGAGATTAACAGCCGTCATGGTTCGAGGAGTGGGGGTTCCCCATTACGTACAGCTTCACGTTGCTGTAAAGGTAGTTCTGCAAACACGTACCAGCACTGAGAGGATTTTTAGAGTACCTGTACAAAAACGTTTTTTGTTGGCAATGGATCCATAAGTTCACCTACCTGAATAGGACGCCCTTGGATGGGAAATCATTAAAGGGCCTAATTTTTCCCATGATATAATTTAATTTTTCTTCGCGGCTCTCCTGCATGGTTGTTTCTGCGTTTAATTCATACAGCGCTCTTCTAGTGATAGGCTGTTCAATACTAACGTTTCGACACTGTGCCGAGCTTCCCCAATGCTGGTTTTCAAAGCACCGCTTCAAGGCGTGCTTCAAATATACCAGTCACGTGATTTTGAGGTACGCTAGCGCCATGACGTCACTGACATCTGCGCAGTCAGAAGCCGATTTGGTCAGCCAGTCCGCTATTGGTTTTCTTTGGCACAAAGCGTATAAACAGGTGCCCTCCGCGCGGACTATGGGGGCGGGGGAGGGAGCAGAAGGAACGACACGCGGAATCTTTACAACTGTTTTTAAAACAGAATCGAATGCAATTTAGAGAAAGCCTCGGAACCTCTGCTTTAATGGGACAAAATGTGAAAAGAAACTTTACGAATTTATCCAGAGGTCGACATAAAGATCACTCAAATATTGAGAAGGGACAGCTGGTTAAGCACATTGGAGCCAAACTTTCAAAAAAAAGCACCTGACTTTGTCCGCAGCATCCTTCACTTGTGAATGCATCTTTTCAAAGGCTGGGTGGATCAGTAAATTAGAAGTCGTCCGAACTGCAGCACAGTAGAATAAATAATTGATGTAAATAGAATTACTGAAAGAGTGAGCTTTTGTTGCTTCTGAATTCTTAAACCATCTTCCAGTTACGCAATCCCCTGCGGTTACTGACAAATTTGACATTCCCTACTTCTTGCATGTCGTGTTACCCAAAACATCAACTCAGTGTTTCATTCAAGGCTTTACCGTCCTTCTCATATACATAAAATAAGGCACATATTTCTTCTACGTACTTGTTCAATAACAATAATAATATAGCAAATGACAAAAACACAAGATGGGAATATTTATGAGAAGAGTCTGGGCATCAGGGTGAGGGGGTGTCTTGTCTCCCGTTTCGAAAGCTCGTCTGCCGCACCCACTGGCACGCATTACACTGGGGACAAATGCAATGAAGAATACTGACAATGTACACCTTCAGGAGTGGCAGAAATTAACTGTATACTGAAGTATTCAATTGCCAAACGTAAAAATCCAAAGTATAACATTTCAGACAAACGATCAGTTTTGTTAATTATAAAACACGCACCATAACTACTGTGTTGTTACTTTTTTGTTTATTCTCACCAAACGTTACATATCACACGGACAATACATTAGAATTAGAATTAGAATTAGAACAATCTAGACGAGAACAGGCCATTCAGCCCAACAAAGCTCGCCAGTCCTATCCACTTGCTTCCTCCAAGAAAACATCAAGTCGAGTTTTGAAAGTCCCTAACGTCTTACTGTCTACCACACTACTTGGTAACTTATTCCAAGTGTCTATCGTTCTTTGTGTAAAGAAAAACTTCCTAATGTTTGTGCAAAATTTACCCTTAACAAGTTTCCAACTGTGTCCCCGTGTTCTTGATGAGCTCATTTTAAAATACAAGTCTCGATCCACTGTACTAATTCCCTTCATAATTTTAAACACTTCAATCATGTCACCTCTTAATCTTCTTTTGCTTAAACTGTAAAGGCTCAGCTCTTTTAATCTTTCCTCATAATTCAACCCCTGTAGACCTGGAATCAGCCTAGTCGCTCTTCTCTGGACCTTTTCTAGTGCTGCTATGTCCTTTTTGTAGCCTGGAGACCAAAACTGCACACAGTACTCAAGATGAGGCCTCACCAGTGCATTATAAAGGTTGAGCATAACCTCCTTGGACTTGTACTCCACAGATCGTGCTATATAACCTAACATTCTGTTAGCCTTCTTAATGGCTTCTGAACACTGTTTGGAAGTTGATAGCTTGGAGTCCACTATGACTCCTAAATCCTTCTCATAAGGTGTACTCTCGATTTTCCGACCGCCCATTGTGTATTCAAACCTAATATTTTTACTTCCTATGTGTAATACTTTACATTTACTGACATTAAATTTCATCTGCCACAAATCTGCCCAAGCCTGTATGCTATCCAAGTCCTTCTGTAATGATATAACGGATTCCAAATTATCTGCTAATCCACCTATCTTGGTATCATCTGCAAACTTAACCAGCTTGTTACTTATATTCCTATCTAAATCATTTATATATATTAAAAATAGCAGCGGCCCTAGCACTGACCCCTGTGGAACACCACTCTTAACATCGCCAGTTCTGATGAGGTTCCTCGCACCATCACCCTCTGCTTCCTGTGTCTGAGCCAATTCTGCACCCATCTAAAAACATCACCCTGAATTCCCACTTCTTTTAACTTGATGCCCAACCTCTCATGTGGCACCTTATCAAATGCTTTCTGAAAGTCCAGATAAATAATATCATAAGCTCCACTTTGATCGTATCCTTTTGTTGCCTCCTCATAGAATTCCAACATGTTAGTAAAACACGACCTCCCCCTTCTGAACCCATGCTGACTGTTCAGAATAACTCCTGTCCTTGTCATGTGTTGCTCAATCTTATCCTTAATAATTCCTTCCATTAATTTTCCTGTGATGCTTGTTAAGCTTACTGGCCTATAGTTGCTTGGATCTGCCCTGTCACCCTTTTTATATAATGGGATGATATTTGCCATTTTCCAGTCCTTTGGAATCTCTCCAGTGCACAGTGACTTCCTAAAAATATGTGTCAAGGGTTTATATATGTACTCACTAGCCTCCTTAAGAACACGAGGATAAATATTATCTGGGCCTGGTGATTTGTTTGATTTCATCTTATTTAATCTGAGCAGCACTTCTCCCTCTACAATTTCCAAATCCCTCAGTACCTCCTTAGTAGTTGTGTTTACCTCTGGCAGGTTATCCACTTGCTCACTTGTAAACACCTCAGAAAAATGTAAGTTTAGGGCATCTGCTATTTCATTGTCTGTATCTTTTAATTCCCTTTACTATTCCTGATGAACTTGACCTCCTCCTTAACTGTTCTTTTACTACTAAAATACTGAAAGAATCTCTTGGGGTCTTCTTTCGCCTTATCTGCTATATTCCTCTCCAACTGTCTTTTAGCCTCTCTGATATCCTTCTTAATGGTTGCCCTCATGTTCTCATACGCCACGGTTCTCTTTGCAGTCATTAGTCTTATATGCCTTATACAGCAGTTTTTCCTTTGCAACTTCTTTTTAAATCTTTATTAATCCATCGTGGAGATTTTTTAGTTTCCTATTACTTCCAAATTTAGGTATGTATCTGTCCTGCATTACATGTAAAACATTTTAAACCTGTTCCACTGCTCCTCGACTGTCTCCACATTTAAAAGCTTATCCCAGTCTATCCTACTTAGACTTTGTCGCATCTGCTCAAAATTAGCCCTACTAAAGTTCAACTTAACAATTTTAGTCTTTGCATCTGTACTCTTACAAAATACTGAGAATTGTATTACATTATGGTCACTTGACCCTAGTGGTTCAATCACCTCTACACCCTCAATTCTATCCTGATTATTACAGAATACTAAATCCAGATAGGCTTCACCCCTTGTTGGTGCTTTAACATGCTGTGTTAAAAACAGTCGCGATTACTTCTAAAACTCCTGCTCTTGTGCTCCTCCATCTGTAAGGTTATCCCAGTTAATATTTGGATAATTAAAGTCCCCATGACTATAATATCCCCTGTAAACTTGCCTTTTGATATTACTAAAAGATGTGTGTTGAAATTACTGTCTGAATTGGGTGGTCTATAACACACTCCTAAAATGAGACCTTTTCCCTAATATTTTCCAGGCGAAGCCACATGTCCTCACTAAGATGGGGCTCATCATCCAACTGAAGATGACTTACATTTAATTCCTGTTTGGCATAAACAGCAACCCCACCTCCTTTTCTGTTCTGTCTATCCTTCCTAAAAATGTGTATCCCTCTATGTTACACTCATCCCCATCTTTGTTATTTAGCCAGGTTTCCGTTATTGCTATAATATCATAATTGTGCTCTGCTACATACAACTCCAACTCACTTACCTTATTTTTGATACTTCTAGCATTAAGGCAAGCTATTTTTAATGTGTTAATCCTTCTATCTTTACGTGTTTGCTTAAAATTTACATTACTATGCATTTTTATTTCTACACCATTGTTTGTTCTTCCATGTATAGATCTAAATCTGGCCTGTCCTAAACTCCCTGCCCCCCCATTCCCTAGTTTAAACAATCCTCGACTAGCCTACACATACGCCTCCCCAATACATTGGTGCCCCTCCGGTTCAGATGTAACCCGTCACGCGGAACAGGTCCCATCTGTTCCAAAAGGAGTCCCAATGCCCCATAAACCTATACCCTTCTACCCTGCACCAAGATTTGAGCCACGCGTTAAGCCTTCTAATCTCCTCAATCTTACCTGGACTGGCGTGGCACAGGCAGAACTCGGAGAAGACTACCTTGTCAGTTCTGCTCCTCAGCTTGGTACCTAACTCTTTGAATTTGGATCGCAGAACTGACAGACTACCCTTATGTATGTCATTTGTTCCAACGTGGACAATGACAACTGGATCCACCCCCGCTCTGGCCAAGAGCCTATCCACCCTTCCAGGAGGTCTCCCACCTGTGCTCCCGGAAGGCAACACACCGTACTGAGACTCTCTCTCTCTGGAGCACACCTGCGCTTCAATCCCCCTAATGATTGAGTCCCCAACTATCACTACCTCTCTCTTTTTGGGAACTGGTTTTGAGGTGGCCCGTTGGGGCTCCTCAACCCTGCCTACCACCTCAGAATTATCAGAGTCACCGTCCAGCTCCGCCAGGACATGATAACGGTTAGACACTTCTAATTCTGGGGTTGATGCCCCCGGACAGTGTGCACCCTTTACCTTACGCCTTTGACCGTGACCCACCTATTCCTACCTGTCTGGTCTGGAATCTCCTCGCGCCACCTTAGGGGTGCACACTATCTCTAAAGGACACCTGGGCCAAGTCCGCCAATTCTCTATTACAACGCAGGTCAGCCAACTCCTCCTCCAGTTCAGCGACCCTGAGCTCGAGGTGCTGGATCAGCTGGCATCTCTTGCAGATGTAGCCCTCATAGACAACTGGCTCTTCCAAACCATCATCTAAAAAGTCCAACATCCAACAGGACTTGCATTGCACTGGCCTCATTATTAAAATTTGATTTGTGGGTAATATGTTTAAAATAATTCAGATTATATTAAAAATAAAACGCTGTTAAAATATATTAGTGAACAAACAGACGCGTTGGCCTTTAGGAAATATCCAAAAAGCTTGTGTGTCATTTAGGACATAATGCATTGTTAAAGGCACAGCTATCTGTACTGAGACATGCTATGAAAAAAACAGCACAGTCCGTACAAACCCACAACTTCCTTGATTTTTGATCTTTTGATTACTTGTTAATATCATAGAAGGTAAGTCATTTTAAGAAGTCAGTTCAATAAACGATCCCTTTAAATTTTTCGCGTTTACAGCATATAAGACAGAATCTCAAAGAAGTGGGACTCGTGAGTAGTGACGAATAATATATAACACTGATGAATTATGATGCATAAAAATGAAACAAGTAAAAACTATGACTTCCTGAAACGGACACTGCACATGCAAGCCTTTCAGTATCTAATTTAACAGGCATGTGTGTGCAATTGAATATTGAGTTATGAACTAAGTAAGTCACCTGTTATACTAAACAGTAACTCAAACAATATTCAACAGTAAATAGTCTAACAACTCAATCTAAGCAAACGAAATTAAGTGACGTTATAATGCCGCTCACGACGAAGGTTCGCAATATCATGCGGCATGTTTGGAAGGCGTTGATTGGCTGAAACAGTTTATAGGGACTCGTCCTAAGAGGAAAGTGCGGTACTGTATAAAAAATACATTTAAGCATGCTGAACAGTAGTTTATGTTCTGTTCTTCTACAATGCAAATTCAGTACGATAGCAGTGTCTCCAACCGCTCACATATGAAGCTTAATATGTTTGTGAGTTAAACTCTTTACATATAATACTGTAGCGTAAATAAGAACAGGAGCACTCGCAGCTGTCAGGGCCTCTTCGACTTAATTTGGTTGACTTGGTCCTATAAAATGGAGCAGTCTCGTTGACTCCGGGAATCCTCTGGTCCCCCAGCACACCTCCGCAACACAACAAAACAAAACAAAACATCCCTCCGAGGTGTGCCTGCCCTTTACAATTAGAAACCTCCACGTCCAGGCCTGCCTTTCCCTCAGACAAGGTTAGAAAGCACTGCCTGCACATTACAATACATAATATAATTAGGGATGCGTGCCCCCTGCCCCTTCTTATCGCTCGCTATCGGTCCACGGTGGAATTTTTTGTAAAAAAAAAAAAAATCTTTCTATGAGGGGAGGGTCAAAGACACGAACCCATGGTCTCTTTATTGCGTGAGAGAAACAATAACTTTGTGCTATCTAAGTGGGCTAATCAACTCCGTGCACACAACTGAGCTACTACAGTTCTACATAGAGTGGATGAATGCCCTGTGTCCTGCTCAAAAAATTAATGTAACACTTTTTAATCAGAGTATATCATCAAGGCAATAGAACTTCTGGGCTATTGATCTGGTCAGTTAAGTAGCAGAGGGGGATGTTAACGAGTTTCAGCTGCTTTGGTGTTAATGAAATTAACAACAGGTACACTACAGGGGCAACAATGAGACAACCCCAAAAATAGGAATGGTTTAATAGGTGGAGGCCACTGACATTTTTCCTTCCTAATCTTTTCTGTTTTTTTTCACTAGTTTTGCATTTGGCTAATGTCAGTGTCATTACTGGTACCGTAATGGCGCTTTTCCACTGCATAGTACGGCACAGCACGGTTCAGTACAGCTCACCTTGGTTCGGCTCAGTTCGGCTCGGTTTGCCTTTCGACTGCAGTTTATTACCGCTTTAGAGTGGGCGGGATTATTCACGTGTCGTTATAGTTGCGCCGCCTCTACTGCTCGCTCTTCATTTTTTTTAACTTGTCCCTACACTGTTTGTAAGTCTGATGGTAGCCATGTGCGCCCAAGAGCTTAGCGACCTCCTGAAAAACTTTTTCATTCCGCGTCGCCCCATCCAGCTCTCGCTGGATCCGCTCCTCGGCTACCAACAAGAGGAACGTCTGTACTTCCTCAATAGACCACGAAACAGCCATTTTTGGTTAAAACAAAATGGTGCGTCCGAACCTTCGCTGACTGTGCTAAAAATCTAGCGGGTCTGTTGTGTCTCGTGTCGCAAGTTCAGTGACGCAGTAATGACGATTTTCTCCGGCCAATCAGTGACCAGCAGAGTTTACATGTCACATTTTGGTAATGGTTCGGCGCGCTTGAAACCTCGGCTGTGGTGGTACTAAAAAAAGGACCAGGTACCAGGTACTGTTCCCAGTGGAAAACCCCCCAAAAGTGAGCTGAACTGAACCGTGTCGTGCCGCACTATGCAGTGGAAAAGCGCCTTAAGTGATACCTGGACCCTACAGAGGTTGCATAGGTAATCCAACTTCTTCAGGATGGCACATCAATACATGCGGAGTGTTTGCGGTGTTTCCCAGCACAGTCTCAAGGGCATGGGAGGAGATTCCAGAAAACAGGAAGTTACTCTAGGAGAGCTGGACAGGGCCTTAGAAGGTCCCTAACCCATCCGCAGGACTGGTATCTGCTCCTTTGGGCAAGGAGGAACATGATGAGCACTGCCAGAGCCCTACAAAATGACCTCCAGCAGGCCACTGGTGTGAATGTCTCTCACCAGACAATCAGAAACAGACTTCATGAGGGTGGCCTGAGGGCCCGACGTCCTCTGGTAGGCCCTGTGCTCACTGCCTGGCACCATGGAGCTCAATTGGCATTTGCCATAGAATACCAGAATTGTCAGGTCCACCACAGGCTAGACATAGACATTCAACACCTGCACCCCTCTTTTGTCATGCCTTCAGTTCAGATTTTTAAAATCATCCTTGATATATATTTTCTGTAACAATTTGCTTGCAAATAAATGTGGGAATAATATAATTTCATTCTTGGAATTGTTTTCATTTAAGCATGTGTTTATATACATTTACTTGTGAAAAAATTATTTTAAAATTGTAAATACCATTTTTTCTTAACCATGATTCTAGTTTCCTACTTTGATTTTTATTTTACTCGCAACAAATTTAACAATCTTTTCTCATGTTCATATAGCACCATCATCTGCATATAAATGTTTATTTGTTCACACTTTTCAAACTTCCAATATGTAAATAAGCATGATAGATAGATAGATAGATAAAAAAAACATTTCTATGTTGCTATGTATGTATAGCAAGTGCTATACAATATAACAAAGAGAAAGTTACAAGAAAAGTAAAACAAATCAGATTAGGCAATAAGTAAGTAACAACAAAAAAAGTAAGGTCAGATGGAGAGGAGGACAGAAACAAAACAAAATCTTCAGTGGTTCCAAGGCCAAAAGACCACCCAAACCCCCACTGGTCAAGAGAGATAGCTAGAGAGATTGGGGGCTTGTGCTGATACGGCACATTGCCACAGTCACCACACGACAAACCACCTGGATTGGGACCTGAGTGCAGCCTCAGCAAAACACTGCAACAGTGGGAGGTTTTTGATGGTGGCTGGAGTGCCAATAACCCACAAGCTTTCCCTGTTAGTTGCAGGTCCTGCTTACCAGTTAGCATCATACCAAGGAAGAAGCAATTGCAGGTTAAAGGCCTTGCTCAATGGTCCGATGGAGTTGAGTCACTTTAGGCATTTACAGGATTCGAATCGGCAACCTTCTGATTGCTGGTGTAGATCCCTAGCCTCAAAGCCACCACTCTACTCTATAGGAAGGTCATTAAATAAGACCATATTTTCTGTTTTAAAGAAATACTCTTTTTCCCAAAATTATATTTTTAAATCTGCTATCCTCCCCACATTGTTTGTAGTGATAGCCAAGAAAAAATGTTCATCTCATGTTTTCATGCAGAATGGTAATAACAAAATTCCTGATACAATGAGCTTTGGGGGGACAATACCAACACATCCATGAAGAAATCTCAAATCTCTCATGTCGCATAATTCTGATATTGCATTAAATGATCAAAATTTCTCAGATACATGCATTGTTGCTAAATTATTTTCTAATAAACCATATCTAGAAAACCCTCCCATGTACATAGTGAGCATATAACTGCCTTTTCTTCTGGTCTTTACCCAATGCTATTCCAGATTAACTAATGAAAATAGAAATAACCTCATTTTCCTTGTATGACAAATGAACATATTAATCTACAAATCAAAATACCTACAAACATCAGTGGCGTAATTTAATGAACTTTAATGATGTAACTCTAACTTTTAGACTGAAATCTACTACCTGTTCCTTAGACTCAGTTTTAATAAAACTAGCAAAAAGCCCAGTCATTGTTCTGGTAGCACCCATTATTAACATTATCAAAATGTCGTTATAGACTATTATTGTTCCTGTGCCACTAAATGTTTTCTTTGTCAGGCTTTGCTGGAAAAAAAAAATCTACACCCAGGTATGACAGACCTATTTCAAATTAATCTTGTCTTTCTTAAGAACTTAAAAAGTAGTAGCTATATAGCTCTAGTCTCACCTTACCTGTTGAAATTTATTTGTAAAATTCTAGGGTGGCTGTCACATTGGTCACTGTATAAAAGCAGCATTAGTTATTATGTCAATAGCCTTCTGCTAAGGTCTGAAGTAAGCAACACTACAGTTATTATGCTGTTAGATTTAGGAGCTGTTATTGACAAAATTTATTTACTGCACCACACTGTTCTATTACACATTCTGTTGAGGTTTGCACAGTTTAGTCTATACTTTCCAAATCAATTTCAGTATGTACAGAAAATGTTACATAGTGCAATCCTTATTTTCTGAAGTTATATTTAGTGTCTATGGGGTCTCAGTACTTGAACTGTTATCATTTTCACTTTAGCTGTTACTGCTTGGTGATGTAGTTAGAAAGCATATTATTAACTTCTACTCATATGTTGATAATACTTATCTGTATTTCTTCTTTAGATCCAATAATATATCTCCTATTGTGTCCTTAATTATGTCAACAGATTTTTTTATTTTGGTAGGGTCCTAAGGTGACCTGATTTTCCCTTTTAGACTCTTTACTGAATAGACATTAACAGAAAGCCCCTTATTCCATGTATAGCCCTGGTCACTGTCAGAACTGACTGCTATTTTAGTTCAGTACTTTCCCATGTCATTTACATCTATATTCCCTGACACTTTGATAAAGGACCAGAAAAGGCCGGAGAGGAAGTGTTTTTTTATCCATATACACAGTAGATCAGGGGTGCACAGTTCGGCTTGCGAGCTACTTTTAAAATGACCAGGTCGAAATGACCTACCTACATTAAAAATGCTATATATATATATATTCATGGCATTTGTAGTCTGAATCACAATCTGATTGTATGGGTGGTTACCTACCAGGTAACGCTTGTGGTTGGTCTGCAAGTCGGCAAGTAGGTAACCACCCATACAATCAGATTGTGATTCAGACTACGAATGCCATGAATGTAATTACTCTGATCTACATGCTGTCAAATAAACGAACCACACGCTGTGGTGCAACATAAAGAGGCTTTGCCTCTGACGCTAACATCCGAGGTTTGATCCCCGAGAGGGGGTGCAGTGAGTGTTTACGCCTGATAAGCCCAGAATTAGGGCGAAACACGTGTCGCGTAGGCTACTCTTTGCATTATTTGACAGTAAAACTATGCAATATATATATACTGAGTATACTTTATATGGGGTGCCAAACAGGCAAATATAATGATTTTCAGAATATATAAAGTCAGTCTTCAGAATATATAACACCAAAATCTGATTATATAAAGTCAGCGGCGGAATATATAAAGTCAAAGCCTGATTATATAAAGTCCGCGTCAGAATATTTAAAGCCACTCCTGAATATATAAAGTCAGCATCGGAATATATAAAGTCAAGTAAAGCTGAGTCTTGAAACTGTCTGTTAAAGTCTGACAGACAATTTTCAATCTGCTCTGTAGCGTATGCTGTCAAGTTGTGCACACGACTTCCATTGCATCTCCAGCTCTGACTCAAGGTTTTGAATGTTCCCCAAATCAAGGCGCTGCACCTTTGAGGACAGATGTTGCATTTTTCATTTGAAAGCATTAGCTGAGCTAATCAGGTTGACCATGGAGTTCTCTTTTCCTTGCAGCTGTAAATTAAGCTCATTCAACATGTTGGTCAGATCGGGAAAAAAATGCCAAGTCTAGCAGCCATTGATCGTTATTAAGTTGCTTGTATTCTGCATGTTTAATGACAAGGAGAAACTCCTTTTTCTCCGGCCAGGAGTTTTGAAATCTCAGCAGGAATTTCTCCCTAGCCATCTGTCTCAACTAAGGCATCTTTTATCATCTCTCCATCTTGGAAGGACTTCTTATGCTTAATGATCGAGGGACTCACCCGGAACGATGCTTCGGTGTGTCTGCCTTTGCTTTTGAATTCAGCCGAGTGAAAAATGACGGCTGTCCGATTAACTGTGATTTTAGTTTCCTCTCCTTTCTCTTTCTCAGATCGCTTTTCGGAAGGAAGTCAGTTTCGGAGTTTTTATGAACAGTTCGAAAGTGCCTTTCCACATTTTCATTCTTTGGAATAGCAATGATAGATTGACAGATAAGACAAACACACTTCGATTATGACATTCATCTTCCAATTCCACATCCAGCCCATACTAAACAAAATTTTTTTTTTTTAAATCCCTTCTTTAGTCGATATAAATTGGAAGGCTAACTAGATCACAGCTGGAGTTTGCAGTAGCTCTCGCGTTTGATCGTGTGTGCGGGATGACCAGTGTTTTAGAAGAAAAGAGATCTCAGACTGGCCGCCTTGTATGTCAATCAAGTGGCAAATGCCATAGGGAGGATATATGATAGACTAACATTTAAAAAAAAAATTTTGAATGCAACGCAATCTACCTACACTACCTTTCTGATCTACCGGTCAATCTCGATCGATGTATTGGGCACTCCTGCAGTAGATAAACTTAAGATTTTCAATTGTGCCCAAAATAGAGTACAGTATAATGAGTATTAGTAAATTAATACATCCTAATAATAAGCAGTTTGCCTTGCGTCCCATAAGCTTAGTAGCAGGTTGCTTTCTGTTGGTTGTTCTCTGGGTCCAACTTGATCTGCAATAGCCCTTGATTCAGCATGGCCTCTAGATGGAGACACAGCATAGCCCATCTCCATGGATAAAACAAAGCCATTGAGCCACTCTTTGTAGCATAATGTATGTTAATTGTTCAACTTCCATGATGTGCCTCCCTGACCAATGAGATGTTGTAGTACAGGGCCAGCTCCCCTGGCTCATTCCAGTCCTGTTTAGGCGCAACTCAGCCACCATTCCAATCCCCAGCTGTTTGTTTCGGCCAGCCGTTTTCCCAGGCTTGTTGGCCAGTCAGTTACTGCTTTGGAATTTCAGCTGGGAGATAAACTTCTGTTAAATGTGCTCAAGCAATGACTTTAAACATTATTAAAAATAAAATAAGAGTATAAAAGCAATTTAAAAAAATCTACAGAATATTTATCACCATATATGCTAGATATTACCAATCTCTTCTCTCCACTACTTGTCTTTAAAAACAGATAAAATTAAGTCACATTGTAATTTAGTAGGCCTAAACATAATTTTTACAGAATCAGTTTAGGTCTAAGTCTAATTTTTACCACACATGTTGCAACACTATCCAAAATCTGATTTTTCTAGGTAAAATATAAGAATATTAAGATATTTGTACTTTGTATGTATGAAAGACACAAAGAAGTCAACTTATGAATGTATTTCTAGAAGAATTTATTAAAAATAAATGTTTTAATTTAGTTTTTCTGTTAACCTGAGTAAACCTGGGAAATGGCTGTCGAACTAGCGATGATGATGATGATTGTTAGTAGAATTAACAACTACAATTCCTTATTCACATGCTGTTCAAGTCTTTCTTTTTAGTAGTTTCCTATTAATTCAAAATGCTGCTGCAAGGATAACTACTACGATTAGGAAATGTAATCACATAACATAAAGTCATTCCATGACTTTGGCCCTAATTACTTGTGGACTATGGCCGGCAGCTTATCCCGGCCAATACCCCCAAGCCGCCAGGCGGAGTCCTTCCTGTAACGTGGAGATGTCCTGGGTTCCAGTAGAGCATCATGTACCTTGGAGTTTCTCTTCACAGCCCTGCTGGATACCATGGGGACCGCCAGGGGACGCTGCAGGGAGGCACAGGGACTTCTATTTGCCTTATAACCTGGAAGTACTTCCCAGTCGAGGGGACAGAATGTTGTTGTACTTCCAGGTTAAAGAAAAGGAGTTTTCACCTGACCCGGAAGTGTTAAGAGTCACTAGGACTGAGGGACAGAAACACTTCCGGGTCGAGAAGTATAAAAGGATTATGGGTAACCCCAGCAGGGCGAGCCGGAGTTGGGAGGAAGTGCGACAGAGCTGCTGGGAGGAGTGGAGGATTGATTGTTTATTGTATTGTTTATTGGAGTAGTGTGGAATAGTGGTGCTTGTGCACAGTAGTATAATAAAAGATAAAAATATTGGACTTATATCATGTGTCTAACGTGTCATCGGAGGGTTCAAGAGGCGTCTATATAGCACCTTTTTTACATACCTAACAGAGCTTATAAGCATATACATATCATGGAGTACATTATGATGGAGTCCCTAGTCTTCAAAGAATGAGAAAGAGAATTAATCACCTTGTAGTAGCTTAAGCCCCCTGTTATAGACCTGGGACCTGCCGCCTACTTGCCTAAGAGATCAGTTTCAGGGTTTAAATTCTATCTGAAGGCTCACAATTTTAGTCTAACAAACTCTGATTAGAGGTAGTAATTGGACTCAAAGTGAAGCTGTATATGTTAGTCATTAATTCAGAAAGAAAAGGCCAGGAACATTAGATTAGATAAACTTTATTAATCACATGAGAAAATCCAGATGCATACAGAAGCAGCACCATAAAAAAAAAGAATATAGATTCACAGGAAACATAATACAGCCAATCAATCAAACACTCTATTAAAAATAAATAAATAAATATAAACTTAACTCAAGTACATTAGGTGGAAGAATTTAATTGCCTGATAGCAATGGGAGGAAAAGACCCTCAGAGGTTCTTCTTAACACACTGTGGTGGAATGAGTGGCTAAAAGTAATCCAAGAGAGTGCTTTCTGGAGGGGATTGAGGGGATTTTTAATGATGGCATCCAATTTTGCCACCCTCCTCTTTTCCACAACAGCTTCTATCTAGTGTGTCCAAGATTTGGCCTGTTATGGAGCAGGCTTTCCTGCTTTGTTTGTTCAGGCATTGTGCATCTTTTGAGCTCAAGTTCCTTCCCCAGGAGAATGCAGTGTAGAACACCACTTTGGATACCATGGGCTGATAGAATATTCACAGAAGCTTGTTGCACATTTCAAAAGACTTGAGTCAACTTTGCAAGTCCAATCTGCTCTGGCTCTTCTTGTACAACATCACTGTATTGTCAGACCAGTCCAGCTTGTTGTTTATGTGAACCACAAGGTACCTGAAGCTCTACACCACTTCTACATCCTCTCCCTGAATGTTGACTTCTTGGCACATTGAAGTCTACCACCAGCTCTTTTGTTTTGTTGATGTTGAGTTGTAGGTTGTTGTCCCTGCACAACAAGACAAAGTTTTCCACAACATTCCTATACTCTGACTCATTTTCATTATTAATGCAGCCTATGATGGACGAGTCATCTGAAAATGTCTGTAGAATGCAAGCGCAGGTATTGTGCTGGAAATCTGTTGTGTAGAGGGTGAACAGGACGGGACACAGTACAGTTCCCTGAAGTGCTTCAGTATTACACACCACCATTACTGACACACAGTCCCTCAGCCTCACAAACTGAACTCTGTTGATAAGGTAGTCTATGATCCTAGAGAGTGTGGGATCATCCAGTATCAAAGCATTGAGTTTTTTCCCCAGTTGACAAGGCTTAATGGCATTAAAAGCACTGTAAAAGCAAAAAAAAAAAAAAAACATTATCCTGACTGTGGTGCCAGCTCTGTCCAAGTTTGAGTATCCTCCACACCTATATGTGCCTAATAGGCAAACTGCAGAGGATCCAGATGTTCTGAAACCATGGGTCATAGCTGTTTTAGGGCCAGCCTCTCAAAGGTCTTCATGATGTATGAAGTAAGAGAAACAGGTCTGAAGTCCTTGAAATCACTGGAATGCCCTTTCTTTGGTAATGGGACCACACAGGAAGCTTTCCACAGCTGGAGAACCTTCTGTAAATTCATGGAAAGGGAAAACAGGTGCTGAAGGACCCTGCAGGGCTGGTTGGCACATGTTTTTAGCACCATGGGGCTGATTTCATCCGGTCCTGAAGCTTTGTTTATGCAGATGTTTCCTAGCTCTGTCCTCACTTGATCAGCAGACAGACACAGACACATTATTCACCATCCTCTATTCTGTTACTCTTTTCAGAAGGTTACATTGCCAAGTTGCTACTACTGCAGATGGAAAATGATATCACAAATTTTGGAAGCCTTAATTCAGCTTGCTTTCTATCAGGCTGTCTAACATCTACTAATGATACTGTACAATTTATAGAAGGAGGAGGGTAGCAGGTTGGTCTAAATCACAAAAAATGTTACTTTGTTATAGCCAGACCTAAACCTCCAGTAATTAAAAAGGGTTTTTTTGTTTTATTGTACGCTGTTAACTGCACGTTTATTAATAATTCTAATGGGAATTTATATTTTAATGTTTTTTAATGTTGATCAATGAAGTTTCTCCTGTGTAAAAGAGGCTGGGATTTTTCTTCCAGACTAGCTGTACCCCATCTAAAACAGGTTGAAATCTAAGTAATCAGCATAGATCTCAGCATTAAAGTTTACAGTACACCATCTATTGGAATCTATTTTGTAATGCATGTAGTAATAAAATACATTGCATTTGTCATTCCCGACAGATGCCGCATCACACACATTCTTGGTAATAAAATACATTACTACAAATATTTACACAATCTGTTGGAATGACAGAGACATAACCCAGATACTTAACCTTTTATTAAGATGGATGTTTTATGAAGTGATAATTAATTGTTAACAAAATATACTTTGTGAAAAGGTGCCCGACCCAACACTGACTAGACACGGAGACACACTTAAAATAAATAACCTGTTTATTTTTCATTACCTGTAGGCATACATCTTCTCCGAACTTCCCCGCACAGCAACTAATAGACCAACCCAAATAAAGCACATTCTTCTTCTTCCACCACTCCTCCCAGACAACCTCGTCGTCCTCCTCCTGATTTTGGCTGCCAGAGTGGTGGCTGCTGGCCCCTTTTATAGTTCACCCGGAAGTGCTTCAGGTGCTTGATTGCCGAGTTCAAGCTGCACTTCTGGGTGTGGTGAAAACAGTGCCCATAAGGGTTAAGGAGTTCCAGCTGCAGCACCCCCGGTGCCATCTAGTGTCCAGGGGGAGGTATTGCACAGTCCATGGCTGCTCCTCCTGAGGATATAACGAAGGGGCGTCCCAGCCAGTCATGGACCCCAGCTGTCCGCCACAACATTTATATATATATAAATGCGTTCAGCCTTCAGTATGCTTAAGGCACTATGAAACAAATTCATATGCTCTATTATTTTTCTCTAACAAGAAAAACAGTCAAGTTTAAAATATGATCAGGAGCTGATGTTCCCTTTTTAAACCATTTTGGTAGAAATTTAATGATCCATGTTTTTCTAAAAAAAATCTATCGTTAATCATTTTCTTTCTAAAAGTTTACAAAAATTGCACATTAATATTTCAGGGTAATTTACCGGCCTCAGTGTATTTCCTTGTTTGACCTACACACCTTGATTCCTGTATATTCACAGCAAATTTTCAATGAATAAGGATTTTATCCTTTATCCATATTTTTTAATTGCCATAGCAGCATTAAAATACTATCATCCTTTACAATTTAAACATAAGATGATCCGCTGTGGTGACACCTAACAGGAGCAGTCAAAAGAAGAAGAATATTGTCTATACCTGGGGTTTCCAGCTCTGGTCCTGGAGGGCCACAGTGGCTGTAGGTTTTCATTATTACCATTTTCTTAAATAATAACCAATTTTTGCCTGTAATTAAATTCTTTTGCCTTTGTTTTAATTAACTTGAGTAAGACCCCTTAGTTGTTTCTTTTTACTTAATTAGCAGCCATACAATAATGAGACACAAAACGAGCTGTCAAACAAACCCATCAGACAGTGTCTGAAAATAATGAAAGGTGAAGGTCTCAGCAAGGTTGATCTGCTTAGGTCATCAACAACTTTTTCTTCAAAACAAGAAAATCAAGTTTTGGAAATGCCTGCTGTGGAAGAATGAGAAAAGCAACAAACAATGGAATTAAATAGTAGGTTTATTTAACAGCAACAATTATCTTCTAATTAAGAAACCTTTTGAAGTGAAATTGGTTGGGGTTTGAATCCCCAATTTAGTTGATCATCTGTTGGCTTATTTTACTTTTCATTTCTCTTTGCTTGCAATTTAATGAAGAAAAGAATCAATTCAGAAGACTGAATCCTTAAAAATATGGCTTAAAATAAAGGGAAAAAAGTTAATTAGCAAAGAAAACTGGTCACTAATCAGAAAAAGGGTTGGAATGAAAATGTGCAGCCACTGCGGCCCTCCATGATCGGAGCTGGACACCCCTGGTCTATACAATCATTATTCTTGGGTCATAGTCTTGAAACTTCATTTTGTTCTTTTTCATCCTTACAAAAAACAAAAATACACCAATCTGTTTTTAAAATCGATGGCGAGTGCCTGGTGGCCGGGCCTGCGCCCATGGGGCTCAGCCGGGTACAGCCTGAAGAGACAACATGGGTCCCCCTTCCCATGGGCTCACCACCTGTTGGAGGGGCCAAGGAGGTTGGGTGCAGTGTGAGTTGTATGATGGCCGAAGGTTGGGACATTGGCGGTCCGATCCTCGGCTACAGAAACTGGCTCTTGGGTCGTGGAATGTCACCTCTCTGAAGGGGAAGGAGCCTGAGCTAGTGCGTGAGGTCAAGAGGTTCTGGCTAGATATAGTCGGGCTCACCTCGTCGCACAGCTTGGACTCTGGAACCAATCTCCTTGAGAGGGGCTGGACTCTCTACCACTCTGGAGTTGCCCCCGGTGAGAGGCGCTGAGTGGATGTGAGCATACTTATTGCCCCCCGATTTGCAGCCTGCTCATTGGGGTTTACCCCGGTGGATGAGAGGGTAGCCTCCCTCCACCTTCGGGTGGGGGTATGGGTCCTAACTGTTATTTGTGCATATGTGCCGAACAGCAGTTTGGAGTACCCACCCTTTTTGGAGTCCCTGGAGGGGATGCTAGAGGGCATACCTTCTGGGGACTCCCTCGTACTGCTGGAAGACTTCAATGCTCACGTGGACAATGACAGTAAGACCTGGAAGAGCGTGATTGCGGAATGCAGCTTTGCTGGTTGCTGAGGCAAAAACTCGGGAGTGGGAGGAGTTTGGGGAGGCCATGGAGAACGACTTTCGGACGGCTTCGAGGAGATTCTGGTCCACCATCCAGCGTCTCAGAAGGGGGAAGCAGTGCAGTGTCAAGTATATGGTGGGTATGGTGTGCTGCTGACCTTGACTCAGGACGTTATGGGTCCGTGGGGGGAGTACTTCGAAGACCTCCTCAATCCCCCTTCCAATGAGGAACCAGAGCCTGAGGACTCAGAGGTGGGCTCCCCCATCTCTGGGACTGAGGTCACCAAGGTGGTCAAAAAACTCCTTGAAGGTGGTCAAAAAACTCCTTGGTGGCAGGGCCCTGGGGGTGGATGAGATACGCCCAGAGTTCCTCAAGGCTCTGGATGTTGTAGGACTGTCTTGGTTGACACGTCTCTGCACCATTGCATGGACATCGGGGACAGTGCCTCTGGATTGGCAGACTGGGGTGGTGGTCCCCCTCTTTAAAAAGGGGGACTGGAGGGTGTGTTCCAACTACAGAGGGATCACATTCCTAAGCCTCCCTGGAAAAGTCTATTCGGGGGTTCTGGAGAGGAGGGTTCGTCGGACAGTCGAACCTCAGATTCAGGAGGAACAGTGTGGTTTTCGTCCTGGTCGTGGAACAGTAGATCAGCTCTACACCCATAGCATGGTACTGGAGGGTGCATGGGAGTTGGCCCAACCAGTCTACATGTGTTTTGTGGACTTGGAAAAGGCATTCAACCGTGTCCCTTGGGGAATCCTGTGGGGGGGTGCTCTGGGAATATGGGATACTGGACCCCCTGATAAGGGCTGTTTGATCCTGTACAACAGGTGTCAGAGATTGGTCCGTATTGCCGGCAGTAAGTCGAACCTGTTTCCATTGAGAGTTGGACTCCGCCAGGGCTGCCCTTTGTCACCGATGCTGTTCATAACTTTTATGGATAGAATTTCTAGGCACAGCCAGGGTGTTGTTCAGATGATGTTGTCCAGTTTGCTTCATCAGGCTGTGATCTTCAGCTCTCTCTGAATCGATTCGCAGCTGAGTGTGAAGCGGCTGGGATGGGGATCAGCACCTCCAAATCCGAGACCATGGTCCTCAGCCGGAAAAGGGTGGAGTGCCCTCTCAGAGTTGGGAGGAAGATCCTGCCCCAAATGGAGGAGTTCAAGTATCTCAGGGTCTTGTTCACGAGTGAGGGGAGAATGGAGCGTGAGATCGACAGGCGGATTGGTGCGGCGACCGCAGTGATACAGGCTCTGCATTGGTCTGGCGTGGTGAAAAAGAAGCTATGCCGTAAGGCAAAGCTCTCAATTTACCAGTCGATCTACATTCCTACCCTCACCTATGGTCATGAGCTATGGGTAGTGACCGAAAGAACAAGATTGCGAATACAAGCGGCTGAAATGAGTTTCCTCCTCAGGGTGTCTGGGCTTTCCCTTAAAGATAAGGTGAGAAGCTGAGTCATCTGGGAGGGGCTCAGAGTAGAGCCGCAGCTCCTCCACATCGAGAGGAGTCAGATGAGGTGGCTCGGGTATCTGATCAGGATGCCTCCTGGATGCCTGGCGAGGTGTTCTGGGCACGTCCAACCAGGAGTAGGGGAAAGACCCAGGACAGGCTGGAGGCACTATGTCTCCCGGCCGGCCTGGGAACACCTCAGGATTCTCCCAGAAGAGCTAGAAGAAGTGGCTGGGGAGAGGGAAGTCTGGGCATCTCTGCTCAAGTTGCTGCCCCTGCAACCTGACCTCGGATGAAGCGGAAGAGGATGGATGGATGGATGGATGGATGGATGGATGGATGGATGTAGACTTTTTATATTTATAGATATTTTTCCTTCATCTTCTTTCTGTAATTGCACTGTACTATTTTTATACAATATCAGTAAAATATTTTATGTAGATTTGCTATTCTATTTATCCATCCATCCATTTTCCAACCTGCTGAATCCGAACACAGGGTCACGGGGGTCTGCTGGAGCCAATCCCAGCCAACACAGGGCACAAGGCAGGAATCAGTCCTGGGCAAGGTGCAGGACACACACAAACACCAAGGACACACTAGGGCCAATTTAGAATTGCCAATCCACCTAACCTGCATGTCTTTGGACTGTGGGAGGAAACCGGAGCGTCCGGAGGAAACCCACGCAGACACGGGGAGAACATGCAAACTCCACGCAGGGAGGACCAGGGAAGCAAACCCAGGTCTCCTAACTGTGAGGCAGCAGCGCTACCACTGCGTCACCGTGCTGCGCTATTCTATATATCTTTTCCTAAATGTAAATTGTATTTTGGTAAACAATTTTGAGCTGGATTTATTATGTAAAACTTGCTATGCAAACAAGTTATTATTAGTATTAATATCATTGTTATCCATATTTTTTTATATTTTTTCTCTTTTGTTTCCAGGCAAGATCAATTTCCAGCTAAATTTTCTTCCACATTCTGTCCCAATGTCCATCCTCTTTCTCTCACTATAACTGATGAATGACGTGAAACAGGAGCAGTGGGAGCAATTCGGAGTGGGACATGGCATATGCCCCCAAAATTGAACAATTTACTGACACCAATTAACCTAACAAAATGTTGTTAGGTTGTGGGAGAAAACCACAAGGGCATGGGAAGAAGAACGAGTCCCCTTGAGTATAAACTGTAAAATTTTTTTTTAGAAAAGAGTTTAGCAGGATTCTTACATTCAAAGAAGACTAAATCTGGAGATGTGGATTTTTATACTCCATTACTGATTTCTAATAATAATAATAATACATTTTATTTATATAGCACATTTCCCATGCTCAAGTCACTTACAGAATTTAAGAAAGAACGGCAGGGGGTAAAAAGGTGTCCTTGGTACCTGTGGCCATCAGTTATGGCATAGGAGTTAATACTGCATATTATTAATGTTTTCAATTATTATTTCAGTTTAAATCAGTCCCAGTAGATTGTTTTGCTCTATCCTTAATAATTCTCATCTGTGCTTGTAGTATAGTATAGTATATAGCTTGAGCCATAAACCTAGCAAGCATAATGTTTATAAACCTTACTCAGTATATTTGTAATAATTAATCTCCCATCATTCTCTTCACGGGTAATCAGAAAAAACATTCGATGCATAGATATTTCCCGTTTTACAAACCAACCAAAATGTTTTCTTGCACTTTACCCAGCACACAAAACTAAAAGACATCTTATCAATATGGTGAATGTTGTTATATCTATCTTCTAGTATTGAACAGCCCTAGTACTGAGAATTCCTTAATTTGTTTTATGTAAGGATCATAGAAGTATATGCTGAAGAATAAATGAAGTAGAATAACAAATTAAAGGCCATGAGAATGAAGACAGTCTGACACACTGCTGGCAGTCCAAGAAAGTGAAATTGATGTAATGATTAACAGACCTAGGCTGGTAAATGAGTAACAGAGTTAGAGAAATGGCCTTTTAACAAGTCAAAACAAATAAAAAATATCCATGGTGAAAAAAAAAACTGGACCTAGGAACACCTCAATGGTCTTAGCAGTTAAATCAGTGTTTCCAAAACTCGGTCCTGGGGATTCCCTGTGACTGCAGGTTTTTGTTCCAAACAGCTTCTGTTTGTAATTGGACTCCTGGGCTAATTAAGTGATGTGTTGTTTCCCAAGTTGTGTGTTTTGGGAACAATATAGAAATTAGAAAACTAAGTTTGGTAAATGATTTTCATTCTACTTTTCAAGGTGTTCTAATTATTTAATTAATCCATTATTTACTAATCAGTGGGTCTAACGCTAAAGTAGAAGCCTTTGATTATTCAGTGTTGTTTGCCTGCGTGTCTGCTCTGCTGGTTTTTAATTGTCATTAATAAGATACAACGAAGGGCAAAAACTCCACAGAGAAAGGGCAAAATTTAATGAAATTAACAAAAGAGAGTTAAGCCTTTAAATCTATAGAAAAAGCAGAAATATTTCTAAATGTCTTATAAATGTAAAAATCATACTGCTGTGCTTTTCTGAATGTAGAATAAGAGAAAAAAAAATACCAGCTAATTAAATGAGCTCAGTGCTATCAAGTGTTGTCACTGATTAGGAATCTGTCTGGAACAAAAACCTGCAGCCACAGTGGGCCCCCAGGACCGAGTTTGGGAAACACTGAGTTAAATCAAGCACAGCATACTCTTGTTAAAACTACTGTTAAGGCTGATAATATTACATTTTATATAACACTTGTATTGATTGGCTATTATTAATTCTTTCTCATTTTATTCTTTTACTGGCAACAATGCCAAGAAGAACTTTTTGTGGTCAATTTAATAAACTACAGCGCACATTAGTTTATCTCTGATTTTCAGAACCCTTTTCTCCAGTGTGCTTTGTGCCTGTGCTAGTGTCTGTGCTGTATGGAAGGCTCATTACAGAAAGCACAAAATGTTCAAAATGGGAATTGCTGCAGAGATTATGTGCAGTGACATCTAGTGGACAATGAAGGATTTACAGAGTGTTCTCTATTAGGCTACAGAGACAAAATGTAATTGGAGAAACTTGAGATCAACAAGAAAAAAAAAAGAAAGATTTTACATGACTTTGAAGGTGATAGTTCAAATCATCTTGATGAAGGTAAGTTTTAAAAACTTCTGAGGAAAGTACAAGAAACTATGCCGCAGTTTTAGTCAAACCTGCAATTACATAAATTACGTAATCTATGATAAGAAAATGGCAAAAATAAAATTAATGCCTGGTATTGATTTTGTACTGTTCTAAATTTGTTTACATTGAATAAAACTAGCATTAAGGATAAGTGAAAAATGTACGTAGGTAATGAAATGAAATGTATTGTAACTGTGAGTCAGGCAGTCATTTTTTTCTGTTTCAATCAATAAGTCTCTTTATAATTATTATGATAGAAGGTGCTCCTTGTGTTAGTCATCTATAACAAAACAAAATGCAAGAAGCAAACGTTTAGCAAAAATCAGACATTTAATACAAAAAAATAAAAAGACAACAAGGCCTGCACCTGACTAAATATGTGTCCCACGCAAATGAATAGGGTGCATCTTCAGGGCTTGTATATTAATGATAATACCACCCTGAGCTGGCACTGTAATTCACACCTTTCCCTCTTTTGCCGTCACAATGGAAGAAAAAAAGCTCAAGGAACAACCCATTGAACACCATGGGATGGGCCGTGGGGACACGAGTAGGAACTGAGGGTTGTCTGCAGCTCTTGGATGACGTCTCTTCCGTGCTGCAAGACCCAAGCAGGGTAAGCTGGGAAGATGTTGGTTTTAAAGGGATGCACCAGGGCTTGGGAATTTTAAAGGACAGCTTCCTGTATGGATTTTAACCTTGATTTTTATGGTTATATTTATTTGAACTTGGTTTTAACTGCCACGATTACTGAGAATTTTATGGATTATTTATTTATTAAGCACTTGGAAAACTGCTTTGTTTTGATTGTTTGTAATAAAACCACTGAATCAGTTTTGCATCTACCCCTTGCTATGGGAGTGTCCTCACTGGCCCTGCTCATCTCGGTTACAGCTATCAGCAATGCAGGATAAGGAAGATCCCAGAAGGAACAGATAGAGTGGAGCCAACCACACTATGAAGATATGGAAGAACTTGTAAAACCCACACAGGCTACATTCTGGTATTCAAAACAAGGATTTAGCAACCATGAGGCAAAAGTGCAACCACAGTATCACTGTGTCAGTCTCCACTTATTGTATTTGTTAATTTGCATCTAACCTGCACCTAATGTATTTGTTAAAATTCAAAATGTTTAAAAGTATTGATATTTTTAAATAGTCCTGAAAGTTATATCGGACTTTATCAAACACTGTAAATTATTCACATAAGTTGAAGAGTTTAAAGTGTAAATGCTTTCACACTTGTTAAATTTTTAAATTACACTGTAGTCTCAGTCAAGATAAGATAAAATATGTTTATAAAATGGGGAATAGTTGATGAATTTTAACAAAGTCATCAAAGATTGTGTTTATTATGATACACCTTTTGGAATACCCAGGGATGTGCTAAGGGGTCATGTATTATGAATAAAAGAACATTTTTGATGAGAACAAGATTTTCATCCCAACGTACCTCATTAATTCAAATAACTTCATTCGTTTAGAGATCTGATGATTTCCAGAGTATTCATATGTATAACATCTATGACTCTCTATGTTAAGTAATTTTTAAAAATTTTGTGTGAATTTTACCCTCATTTGTCCCTGTGTTCTTGTTGCAGAACCCATTTATTAAAAATAGCTACCATCTTTGATATTAAATCTCTTCATAATTTCAGTTATGCCACATCTTGATAGATAGATAGATAGATAGATAGATAGATAGATAGATAGATAGATAGATAGATAGATAGATAGATAGATAGATACTTTATTAATCCCAAGGGGAAATTCACATAATCCAGCAGCAGTATACTGATACAAAGAAACAATATTAAATTAAATAGTAATAAAAATTAAAAAAATAAAAAGCAGACAATAACTTTGAGTAATGTTAGCATTTACTCCCCCGGGTGGAATTGAAGAGTCGCATAGTGTGGGGGAGGAACGATCTCCTCAGTCTGTCAGTGGAGCAGGACACTGACAGCAGTCTGTCGCTGAAGCTACTCCTCTGCCTGGAGATGACACTGTTCAGTGGATGCAGTGGATTCTTCATGATTGACAGGAGTTTGCTTAATGCCCGTCGCTCTGCCACAGATGTTAAACTGTCCAACTTTACTCCTACAATAGAGCCTGCCTTCTTAACAAGTTTGTCCAGGCGTGAGGCGTCTTTCATCTTTTTGCTGCCACCCCAGCACACCACCGCGTAGAAGAGGGCACTCGTCACAACCGTCTGGTAGAACATCTGCAGCATCTTACTGCAGATGTTGAAGGATGCCAACCTTCTCAGAAAGTATAGTCTAGTATATATATTTGCCTTAAATTAACATATTTGACTCCTTCAGTCTCTCTTCATAGCTTATGCCATCCACAGTCTGGAATCTGTCTAGTCACTCTTCTCTTAACTTGTTATATCAAAACTGCTGGCAACATTCAAGATGAGGTTTAACAAGAATGTTAAACAGTTTAAGAATAAACTCCCTTGATTTACACTTGACCCAGTGTGCTGCATAACCCAACATTCTATTAGATTTCTTAATTTGTTTTGTAAGCTGCATGGGCAAACACACTAGACCTCTACGATTACTAGGTCCTTCTTGTATTGTGTAGTTTCAGAACTTGCCCCCAATTTTTAGTCAGGAGTAATGTTTTTAATACTCACTTGTTAAAGTTGATATTTCTTTTTTACTTTATGTTTAATCTGCCACATATCTCGCCTAGTCTGAATACTGTCCAGGTCTGCCTGTAATGATTCTGATGAACTGATGATTCTGCCGTAATTCCATTCTTTCTAGTTTAGTGCCATATGCAAACTTGCAGAGATTAATAATATAAAAGTAAATACAACAGTGGGACCAGCAATAATTTTTCAGGTGTCAGTTTTACTACAACCCAATTCAGAAACATACAGTGTTATACAGTACTTTGTTTTTTCTGTGTTAATGCCATGTACAAAAGTTTCTGTTTTGTTTTTCATTACTAGCAGGTCTATATTTAAAGTAAGCATATTTTGATACCATTAATTATAAATTAGTTTGCACATAGCACTTAATCATACAGATAAACTCTCTGTAAGAGATATGCTTTTGTTTTTAAAAAGATCAATAGAATCTGAAAAACAGGACTGGTGGATTTCAAGTGACAAAAGGCAATTTGATTAAATATTTCTGAAAACATAAGTGGTGGCTTTCTTGCACCACTCTTTAAATGTGCTCCCAAATATTAGTTTCTGGATATGTGGAAATTCAATAAGTAAATACCTTGTCTACCCTGGCGTCTGAGCTGGGATTGATTGCTGCCTTGTGCTCAAAGCGGCTGGGGTAGTCTCCACTTCACACAACTCTAAACTGAAATAAGCAGGTTAAGTAATGAATAATGCATACCCTTGTTTCCTTTAACATAGTCAAAGCCCTAAAGAAACACAACCATGCTGTTCTAAAGTTGACCACCAATGATACCCAATTTATTTTGGCTACCCCTAACAAACACCCTGAGAGAGACCTATTTGCATCTGAAAATGAGCAGCTAATTATGCAGGTATTTTCCTTGAAATGCTCTTTATTTTGACATGTTAGCTCATTTTTAATTTCATTTGTGAGTCTGTTGCTCAATGAAGATATCAAAAGTCCTCACATTCTCTCAATGTGCAAATGCTTGTATTAAATACAAAATGTAAAAATATTTGTTCTTTTGCCTTTGATAACTTGAGAGAGATTAGTGTCTTAGTCTCTGTATGTCAGTAATCACTTAAATGTTTTAAAAAATAAATGAAGAATTGCATAGCACAGGCATTTTTCCAGTCATTATACCTATGGCCTAACAGATTAATCACCACATTAATATAATAAAAAAAACTGTATATATTTCACTTCTTTATTTACTTTAACCGATCAACTGAAAAAATAAGCTGTTTTTTCAAGTTACCATGCACATGTATCACAGTCAACAGCCCAATGTGCTCACACTGCAACTGATGCCCAATGTGTGAATGTGTAATCTAAGCTGATTGTTTCTCTTATCTAAATCTTAGTTTTTCAATTTCCTCTCTTTCTCTCCTCTCTTATTTATCTTTTGATTAATCAAAGCTCTACCAGATCAAAATACATTTCAATGAACTTACATAACCTGAAATGACCATGTTAACATTTAAATATTTGTTTTTAACAACAGTGAATGGATAAAGACTTCAGTTTAGTAGCCTTCTGTTCCTTGCTTTTCAATACCAAAACAGGAATTTTCAATGAATGTATATTTTCAATTACACGTGGAATCAATTTTTTATCTTTAATTTAAAATCAGCAAATAAACCGAGTTCTTTGGACTGTGGGAGAAAAGCAAAGCCCCTGAAGAAAGAGAACAGCAAGCCTGAAAATGAGCATTACTACCAAGGAATGTGAGACAGCTGTGCCACCCATTAATCAATCCCTTGGCATACCTCGGATTCCAGTGTAATAATCCAAAAACTCCACTTGCTTGAATTTTATGAGTGAATGCATGGGTAACTATAAGGCTGAAGAATTTTCAAGATTTGTAATTGAGCTTGATATTTAGAATATGTCATGTCATTTTCAAACCTACCTAATCCAACCCTGGGTCATTCTTGGAGCCTATTCCAGCTAACATAGGGTTCAAGGCAGGAACAAATCCTGCACAAGGCGACGGTCCATCAAAGGGAAAACACGCTGACATACACATACCCACGCATCAAAGAAACACCAGGACCAATTTAGTTTTGCAAATTCACCTAACCTGCATGTATTTATGCTGTGGAGGACCTGGGACACTAACTCCGGTCTCCTTACTGCGAGCAGGAGAACTATCACTGCCACTATGCCCCCTACTTAGAATTTTTTTTTTTTTATTAAATTTACTTTTTTTGTATAATAAAAGCCTAACTGCCTCTCATTGTGTCAAGTTCATTAGGAGCTAGGATATACTGTATACCTACAGCAGTGGGTACAAGGAAGGAAAAAACTCTGGCTGCTCTGCCATACATACACTACACTCATTCACAATTTAGGGTCACCATCAAACCAAAATATATTTATACTGTGATAGGAAACCCTGAAAATCCCATTAATCCTTGAAATACTTACTATGCTAATAAACAATTAATCCTCATTATACATAATTCCTTTTACATTAAAAACAATGATATAGTTTGCTAACAAGTAATTGTAAATAACACAGTTCAAAATGTGGGGTAGCACTGTTGCAAGATACAATGAAATAAGACACGATAAACAGCTAGGTTAAATACAGACTTACAAGGCCATGACAAGGCCCCCTTGAGTTTCCTGTAATTTATACAATTAAGGGCTTTGCATGAAATAGCTATGAACATTCTTTTGTATCCATTTTGCCTTCACTGAGTAACCTGGAAACACTTATCTGATGGGAGAAGTGGGAGCTCGGGGTGTAGAACATGTGTATGATCTGTGTTGCTTACCTAAGGGTAGCCTGTTTGTGTAATGCAAACTCCAATGATATTAATCTATCCATCCATCCATTTACTAACCCGCTGAATCCGAACACAGGGTCACGGGGGTCTGCTGGAGCCAATCCCAGCCTACACAGGGCACAAGGCAGGAACCAACCCACCGCAGGACACACACAAACACACCCACACACCAAGCAAACACTAGGGCCAATTTAGAATCACCAATCCACCTAACCTGCATGTCTTTGGACTGTGGGAGGTAAAACGCACACAGACACAGGGAGAACATGCAAACTCCACGCAGGGAGGACCCGGGAAGCGAACCTGGGTCTCCTAACTGCGAGGCAGCAGCGCTACCACTGCGCCACCCATGATATTAATTTCTTCCCATATAAGGCATTTTACTCTTGACTTAACATTCAGTGAAAGGCTTCTAAACCAGGCTGAGATACCACAACCTGCTTTGCTTTTCTACTACTGCACAATATTACAGAAGAATTATGGTTTGGTTCTCATCAAATAAATCAGCCTGTGCATGAATTACAGTTGTCATACTCTTCAACATAAGCAGTCTACCCATACACTTCACGTTTATTTAACATCTATTGTATATTAACTAACAAATATTTATATTAGTTAGTCTGTGCTATGCATGGATTATGAACAAGCACCAGGGAATTATTACCATGTAAGAGAGAAAGACTGAGACACATAAAGTTTTGGGGCACCCACAGGCAAACTCATATAATTAATTAAAAAAAAATGCATTTTTAGTACGTAATGTCTTTTCAGTTAATGCTAAATTGACTAAGAGTCCGAGTTCTTCTGTTTTAAGTATTTCAGGCTTGTAGCGGTGCGATCTGGTGGATGTACGCTGGTAGTGACATCATTGATGTTAAAGCTATCATCTTCCAGTCTGCAGAGGAAGAAGAGAAAAGGTGTTAGTACACAGCAACAACCTGTGGAATGGTAAAAAAGTACCATCACTAGAGCCTTTAAGAATATTTAAATGGTGGCCTGTGGTCCCGCCAGAAACGAAGAAAAAAGCCAAGAAAAGCAAATTTTGCGAGCCTCCAGAAATTCCTACATAAATACCTACAGTAGTACAGACCATGATTGGAAACTCTGTGTAGCCTAGCAATATTCAACCCACAATGCAGTGTGTTGTAGTGTGTCTAGTAGTGGTGGTAGAAGTCTATGATACAGTGATTTTTTTTTTTGTTTTGTGATGATATGCAACAGCTGATCGTGGCATCAACTACATATTAAATGATTCTATAATCAATTGTGTGCTGAGTCTTAGTTGTAGTCCAGTTTCTTCAAGTGAGTGTAAATGTGAGTTTCCGCTCATGAATCTAATTGTTACTCCAATGAGAGCCTTGTTACTGACAAGCACTGTCTCTGTACTTCTCTTTATACGATTGGTTGGCCCTCCACTCACTCACACGCTTCAATCCTGCTGATTCATAACTGTTATGAGGACGACGATCAGCCATTGACACTCAAAGCAAAGAATGAATCAGAAAGCCTGCATTTCATGAAAATATGCAAAAGGTTTGACATTGTCTTTAAAACTCAATCAGATTAAGTACTGATTTCTTTGTGAGACTACATAACAACTTTTTGTAGAATGCAGAGCTCATTATTAACCGGCTTTAAATATTCTTGAAATTTAGAAATTCTGTGTTTGTAATTTTAAACTATCAAGTACAATATTATGCAGCACAGTACACCTACGCAGGTGGTGTAATGGATGTGCTGCTGCCTCGCAAATTAATGAAGAGATCAAGGTTTCGCATCCCTGGTCTTCCCTGTGTGGAGATTGCAAAGCTCTTTGAGTAGTGAGTAAAGTGCTATATAAAGAACTCTTATCAGTATACTTGATGATTAGTCAATTTCAAATTTTAAATGTTATGTTTTTACACCAAATAAACAACACATACAGTATAGCGCTAGGACTCTCAGCTTCTACACACCTTCAAAGTACCTCAAACTCGATCCAAACAAAATGTATGTATTTACAAAAAAGTCACTCCTAATCAGTGTGCAGTAGCCGTTGTATTTATGTGTGTTAGTTGCCGTTATCACTTGTTATGGGTTTGTACACTGATAGCATTGCATTATTCTGTTAAATGCACTTTGAGATGTGCCTGAGTCATATGTAACCAAAATATTTATTTTATATCAAATTATCAAAAGGGAAACAAACGTTACTGCCAATGCTGTGCACTTTTTTGATTGTATGCACATTGTGATGTGCCTGGGTTGAATATGACCAAAATGTTTGTTTTTTTATTTCCAAAGTGGAAAGAAGTATTGCTACTATGTTATATTCTGTTCAGTTATAGCTTTTGTATTGTTTTTTATGCCCTTTTTAATGTGCCAGTGTCGGATGTGACCAAATTTAAAAGGAAAATAATGAATAAAAAACATTAATCTGTGTTCATTTTAAATTTGTTATTACCTGCTGCTTACTTGCCCCTGAAAATGTCTGGCCCAGCTAAAATTCCTGGTTTGAAGATCTCGCCCAACTGAATTTGTAATTGAATAGCCCTATTTTATGCTGTCTCCTATGCGCACACACATGACAACCAATACACTGCCTTCTAATTTCCCCTAATACAAAGAATTAGGAAATTACCCTCAAACTGCTGAACAAACTGCTTAATCACTTTCACATATGTAGCCATTCCCATGTTTATATCAAACACTCTGATAATGGCTGTTCACAGGTCCAGCACACACACTCTCCTCATGCCCCAAATTAACTTTAAGTTAAGTGTGAGCTATAAACAGGCCCAGTATGTTTAAGTGTGGACATGTGCAAGAGTCTGTGTCAGTAGTGTTATATGTTCCATGTACTTATGGTAACCTGTGACAAGCTCAGTACCATGTCAACACAGTGTTTAGGGCTCATGGCTCATGGTTAAAGTGTCCTGAGTTTGAATCTTTGTCTTGCAGTTGCAACTTCTATGACATTTACACCTTCTTCTAATGTTTGTGTGCAGTTTTTCTCTAGTTACTACAGTTTTAGTCTCACACTTCAACGATGTTAAGTGTTAGGTTTATTGGCAATTATAAGTGTGTGAGTGGGCCCTATGATGAACTGGTGTCCTTTCTATTGTTGGTTCCTATTTTACTGCTGATGCTGCTGGGTCTTGTAGTCTTAAAGTGGATTTAGCAACTTTGAGAATGCAATGTGTGCTACTAATATTCATTATTATATTTATACACTAAAACGTTCTAATGTTTTCTTGTTCTACTAATGTCTTTGTGAGTTTTCCTCTATGTTTTCCAGTTTTCCAACAATGTGGGGGATTTAAAATGAGTCTTTGAGTGTGGGTGTGGGTCCTCTGCTGTCCAGTTTAGGGTTAGCTCCAGCCTAGAGCCCAATGCTGCTGTAGGGATAGATTGTTGCCCCAAGTGACTATGAACTGAATCAAATGATTTGGAGAATGGAGTTATCTGACAGGTTATTAAAATAACCTTTTATTTAGAACCAGTACTGGCGCACTGCATGATAACGTGCAGTGAATACACCTGACTTATAGTTTTCATCCTCTTTCTCTGTACGTTTAGCATTCGTTTGCTCAGACGTTGATGCTCTTGCTGCTTCCTAACGTACAGTGAATACACTTGACTTAAGCATTCCTAGTTTTCATCCTCTTTCTCTGTACATTTATCATTTGTTTGCTCAGAGGCTGATCCACCCTAGTGGCTGCCTCTCTCCTCTTCTTTTGTCGGCATCTTTTCGCGTTAAAACTGATTAACTCAGTGTTTGTGTTGCAATTTCTTAGTACGTTTTCTTTCATTTTTCACTTAAGCTGGCACTTAACTCTTCAATCTGCCTCGAGAATGATTTAAGAAAAGGTAGGGGAAGTGACGGCGAAGGTGGTAGGAATGAGAATGGCGCCCGTACACAAGCACCACACGGCCACCCTGCTGGCCACTTACAAGAGTTGATTCTACAATAAAATAAAATAAAAATAAAAAGAGGAATAACCTTAGAGGTCAATCATAACCCCGAAAGCAGATAGTAGACATCACATAGTATACGTGTACCAAATTTCAGGTCAATAGGTCAAACAGTTTGCAAGCTACAGGTGATTTAAAATCCTGGACAGACAAACGAACAGCCAATTATATAAAAAGATGTTACAATTTTATCCTTCAAGCTTCTTGGTTAAAATTACATGTATTAAATATTTTAAATGTGTATGTGTTAACACTCCTATAAGAAACATTTTAATCTGAAAATAAGCTGGCAAAAACGTTGAAATTTCTAAACATTAATTTCAGTTCCAGGTGCACTTTGTAAGAAATGGAAAGAATTTTGAACTATTAGTAATGTTGCTATCTTTCTTTCCTTTCATGACTTATTCATACTTATTGAGCAATTTGTATAAACTATGCTTCAACAAGGTCAAAAGTTGAAACTTCCCTGCTGGCTTACATGCATGTCTGTTGCTATATAACCTTTTTTCCATTAAATTATCCAAGATTAACTGTTTTTATTATTTGTGTTCTTTAATGTGTTCATGTTTAGTTTGCATAAAATGTTTTACTTGAGCTCCTTGTGAAAAGCACTAAAATAAACATTTGTTAATTTATTGATGGATCATAGAGTGGCTATGTGTAGTCTTGCAGTGTTTTGGTCCAATTTCAGTTCAGGGCTAGGATACCTTCTGTTTGAAAGTGATACGTTTTCCAGGTGTTTCTGTAAATTTTCTTCTGAAAAGAATTTACGGATATGCTGTTATACTGTATGTTTAAATAAATTGGCTGGGAGTGAATTAATTTGTTACCACATAGGTCGATCTTCTCTACAACACTGTAGTGGAAAAATTGTGTTAAGGAAATGGATGAATGGTTCATTTACTGTGTTTAAATTGTGTACAATGTACTATTTAAAACTTTGGTTGATTATTTAAATACTAATGATTTTTGTTGCCTGTATGATTGAATATCATCCTCTTTAATTTTCTAAGATTTGCAAATATCACAATTAATGTTTTCCCTTAATATGTATAGAGATCATTTAACACAAAGACCTTAACAGATGAAAACTTTTGCAACATTTTCCTTCTCATAAAGAAGAACATGCTCAATAAAGCATAGTTTCCAGCTTAGTGCTTTGTACGTCTGATATATCTTCTCAATCTTCTTAATGAAAACACTACATGGGGATGAAATTGGATTGATACTGCTCCTCTTTCACAGACAACACTATTCTTCACATAAGCCCTTTAGGAAAGGATATTTCAGTTAGAAAAAGCTGACTGATATAAGGAAGTAAATTGACATGATATCTGTTAGGAAAGCAATGGTATTACTGTATTTATCTTTGATCCAAAAGCCCATATTGCCCTCAAAGCAGTGGGCACTTGAAGAATATGCAAATGGATCTAAAGTGGTGAATGTCATAGGACCATTGCTTGAAATGTGACTGTCTCCTTTCTACATTTAAGTTAATTTAACTCACTTTTGTACAACAGCTTGCTTATTAGTTAAATTAAATTGCATTGGTCATGAATAGTAACCAATAAGAAACTGTAACAGGGCAAAAATGCTAATGTCCAGATATATACACACTATAAACTAAAGAGCTGGTCTAAAAAAAACTTCTGTAGTCCTGCAGTAACATCACTTTTATACTGTTGCATGGGATGCCATCCAGGAGCCTTACCTGGATGGGATGCCCACAGCTTAGAAGGACCGAGGGAGATAATTTGTGCAGGGTATTGACTCCCCTGAATTACTAGATGGTAGCCCCCTGGGTTGCGGCAGTGCCTCATATAATCACAGGGCATCATGGGGACTGGAGTTGTTTGGCTCAGTCCTGTTGGGTCCGATGGGTGCCACCAGAGGGCAAAGAGAGAACTTGTGAGCCCTGTTTTGTCAAGCTCCAACTTTCAGTGTTCCTGGGGCACGATTATGGGACATAATCACATAAAAGAAGTTGCCTGTCTCAATTCCAGTCTGGAGGAGCTGGACAACGCTTTCTTGGAGAAGTGGAGGAAGATAGAGAAAGAGAGCATCAGAGAAAAAGAGAAGACAAAGCATTGCTGTGTGCTATTTGTTGTCTTGTGGTAGTGGCATGGGAAACACTTACTTTAAGAGTTTCTCACAGTAAAACTGTTTGTTGAGACTTGTATCCAAGCCTGGTTTTTGTTGGGAGTTTGGGGAGCTGCAGTGCCTCCCTGGTGGCAACACTTTGTATAGGGGCAAAGCTGTCAGTGCTGTATTGACACAGTAATTTGTTTGATTTCATCCCGTGATCTCAACATGGACTGACAGACACATACAGAGTGACTTATGAATTTGACACACACTACAGCACCTCTTCTAGCAGCAATCCTAGCTTTTCTCTTGTCACACACGTGCGCATGGGAGGCAGCTAAAGGGCTTGAGTGAAGGCAGTTCTGAGGCATGCTGGGATGTGGCAGAGTGCACTGACTCTTTTTCTCACTTCCCTGTAGACCATTCCTGGGAGACTCCACCTGGCTCTTTTGACTTCACTTCCGGGACCTAACTAATGGAAACAGACCTTACCAGCTCTGGCCCCCCTGATGTCACGTCCGGGCCTGATCAAATGAGTGATGAACACGTGCCCGATCCTTATGACCTCACTTCCTGTCTTCCCCTTTAAAAGCCTGCCCTTTTTCCCTTTTTCCCTCAGTTTTGTCTTGGACTCGTTGTATGCACTTCAGTGCTGTATCTTTATAAAAAGAACACTTTTGCAGCCAGGAAACGAGATTATACGGGTGGCTGCCCCAAACCTTTCCTTGAGTATGCTTCAACTTTGTGACACTCTGAATAAGCTAGACACTGAAATCCAATATCAACCAGTAGCAGGGCCTCAGTATTTTCTATATAGGACTCATTATTACTATTGAATTGCTTATGAAACACGTTCAGACCTACCTAAACACTTTCAAAATGCCCACAATTGGGTGTTGTACTACAAGCCCCCAAGCAATGGAATCAAGAATAGAGATGGGGCTACTGCTAAGGCTGCAGAGTGTGAGTCCATCACAAGACATATTTGTGTACATTCCAACATTCAGTTATGCTGTGCTGGTTAAGAGATATCAGTTAGCCTAAGACCCCCATCTTTGAGATTTTGGAAGAAAATGGTAATATCCAAAGATGCACACACACAGAAACTACTAGAACATGCAAAATTCACACAAGCAGGATTCAAGCTGAAGGCAGTTGTGCTGACCTGTATGAATTCCCAAAAACATGTATATTCTTAAGAGTTAAGGTCATCATTAAAATAGCAAAAAGGATAAAAAAGTCTACCTGCAGATCTCCAAAGAAAGAAAGAAAGAAAGAAAGAAAGCAACATTGCAAGAAAATCATAATAGCAGTAGGGAGTGGTGCCTTAACTGAAACTATGCAATGGTACTCTTGGACTCTAGGATAAATGAAAGAAGAAACGGAGTGTAGGGTTTTCAAAAGGCCACATGTTCAATTAGCAGTTATACAAGGTCTGCACTCATTGAACCTGAAATCGTTTTGAATTTGCAGGTGGCCATCTTCTCCCACAAAGTTGCAAAGGACAGTACACAGTTCTCATCTAAGGACTGGTTTGTGAGATGTGGCCATTTAAGAGCTAATAGGTGGAGCACCATAGACTACTAAAAGGAGCTTTACTCTGGAGTCCCAGTATGCCTGTCATGAAAAGTACATCTATAGGCATAAACTGGAAATAAACTTGTGGTTTTAGGTATCTTTAGGCCAAGGTTCCTTTGTGTCTGAAGCTGGGCAGACAGCTTGGTGCATAGGCTCTGATGGGAGGAAGCAGCCAAGAGAGTGAGAAAGAGAGCTGTAAACAAGTGGTGAAAAGAATTAAGATGGCATTTTTCTGGGTGTGGAGTGATTGAAGTCAGGCAGTCATCTTATACTGTTTATAGGCCATCTGGTTTCCTTCTCAGGACCACACTCTAAAGAGGATAATTGGTAAATAAAAACTAACTAAATGTAGGTGAATGTGGATGTGTATGTGAACATACCCTTAAATCAGTGAAAGGCAACCTTTTTCGAGTTGCGGCGCACTAAGTCCAAAAATTTTCTTTCGCGGCGCACCTGAGGGACTGCCCATAAATAAAGTCGTGACGACACAATCTATGGACAATCGCCAATAAAAACGGTTAATTTTACAAGTTTGAAAGACATTTTATTAATAAAGGAATCAAAGGAAAAATCTTAAATTAATTAATGTGAACGTTGCGATTGTTTTTCAACACATATGAGATTGATGCGAGGATCAATTCAAAGACAGACGCGCATTTCCTTGTCGATCATTTGAAGTCTCTCGCGTTTCTTAGACTTCATTTCCGTAAGTGTTCCGTTATCTGTTTTTCTAACATAAAATATTTTTTTGTAAACATTATCTTTTTAATCAGCCAAAAGTTCAAATACACTAGCAATTTTAAATATTTTACAAAAGTTTTCGCGGCGCACCAGTTCCCCGACAATGCCTTAAATGAAAGAAAAACAGGTTCTGAAAGAAAGAAGGCTTGCCATTACTATTAAGCACCAAGCAGACTTTGTGCTCAGGTTATGTGTAAATGAAGTTTCAGTTTTGTTGTTTTTTTATCAATCTCATTATAATGAACAGATCATAATAATGATGAGTGAGCAATAGGAAAGGGTGTATTGTATGTCAATCAGTTAAGTAATTATCAGTTTTACCTGCTGGTAATTATTTAAAACAATCAACAAGACACTCCAATGGACACCAAGCTAAATGTAGGTTGAGTGAGGGTTGTAAAATACAAAGAAATCTTTACAAATTATAAAAAGGTTCACAAATCGGAGAAAGTTAAAATTAAACACTTTCATTTTCTCTGTTGTGGCATAGACTTACTTTCATAAATAACCCAGACATGCTTGTTGGCAATAAACAAAATAACACAATTTATTTATAACATAAGGATAATGATAGATAGATAGATAGATAGATAGATAGATAGATAGATAGATAGATAGATAGATAGATAGATAGATAGATAGATAGATAGATAGATAGATATCTGTTCAACCACTCTTCCATTCTGGGTAATGAGGGTTAAGCTAAGCCTAAGATTACAGCGTATGGGCAATCTAATTCAAGATGAACAGGCAATGATACGAGATATAGTAAAGAGAAAATTATATTGAATACCAAAACTTAGATATTTGTAGAAACAAAGTCTGGATAGGCTGCTGGTCCATGGTAGGGCAAACTCTCATACACATATATACTTTGTGGGCTAATATAGGTTAACCAATTGAATTAACATGCCCATCTTTATATAGAAACCTGAAATGTCCACAAAAAACACTATACTGACACTGACAGATTGTGTAAACTTCAGTCAGGCCAGAATATAAACATAACTTCCTGGTGCTTAGAGACAAAAGTGCCAGTCACTATGCCACTATGCCAGCTACATATATATTTTAACAGGTATAGTACTTTCCTGGTGTGTCTTACTAGTTGCAGTAATGCTAGTAACATAGAATGTACCATAAATGTGTTTATTTTCTTTAAACAAAGAGCACATTGATAGAATAAACAAGGAGAATACCAAGTACAATGGAATGAGGAAAAAAAAAAAAAAACCAAAAGCATACTGCTCTGAACCTGTCTATACAAGTGGCTTGTCCTTTTGTCTACTTCTCAAGTAACGTCCCAACCACCACTTTTTCATCTCCCATCACTTTCTTTCTTTATGCACCTTGGACTTTCTTCCTTCTGCTAGCAATCCTTTCTCCAAACTCTCCTGACCTTAACAGTACCCCTTTCTCACACACAAGCATACACACACATTCACAATCATACTGTGTCAATCTGGAATTGACTATTAAATTAACCTTTCCATTTTTTCAGATATGGGTGGAAATCAAATTAGCAGTGGCAAATTTATATATTGTGGAGGACTGCCGGCTTCGTGCTCTGGCCCTCACCCCCAGGCTGCCAGGAGGAGCTCTCCCGACAGCAGGATCGTGCCCCGAGTTCCAGCAGTGCCTCATGGACTATGTAGTGTTTATACACAGCCCTGCTGGATACCTTGGGGGCCAACGGGAGTCGCTGTAGGGGGGCTCGTGGGCTCTTGTATGCCCTATAACCCGGGAGTACGTCATGGTTACATGACAGGAAGGAACGACGTGCTCCCGGGTTGAAGGAAAGGACTGTTTACCCTAACCCAAAAGGAATAAGGGACTGTGGTCTGATTGGACAGGAACACCTCCGGGTCAGGGGCTATAAAAGGACGATGGGCCAGTCTAGACACTGAGCTGAGCTGGGAGGTAGAGGGGCAAAGTGTCTGGGCGAGAAGGAAAGATTATTGTGGTATTTAATATATGAGTAGTGTGGAAGGTGCTTCGTGCACTGTGTTACAGAAAAATAAAGAGTCTTGGACTTGTATCCGGTGTCTGGAATTGTACCTGTGGGTTCAAGGGAGCACTAGCGCCCCCTACTGCCACAATATATATAAATAGAACATGTAAACATTGCAGAAACAACAGAAGACAACATTCCTACTTGGGACACTGGGCTCAAGAGTCAGCAACACAAACCATTGCACCACTGTACTGCATATTTCAATCACTGAATTTGTATTTGTATACTGCCTTACATTGCCCTGAGACGAACTTGCACCTTGTTGAGGGTGGTTTCCAGTCTTGCATGCTTTGCTGCTGGGCTCCCTGCACCCATGAACAGTGAGTTTGAAAATGTTATGGTGTATTTGTTAATGTCTTACATACTTAGCAACATCAAAAGTAGCAGAAATTAAAAGCTTTTGAAAATGAGATTAATTATATTCAACAACAGTTGAACCATATAAAACGATATATTGCACAAATTTAAAATAAACGTAATGGGAATTAATTATAAGGAGGCAAGAACATGATAAAAACTTGATGTCCCACTGGCTTGAGGCATGGTTATGAGGTGGACAGGAGGTGGGCAGGGCCATCCAAAAAGAGTTTAATGAAAAAAATCAACAAAAATATAGTTTTACCTACTTTGCACTCCTTACATATCTAAATATCACCTCAGGATGACATCCTAGTAACATAACTGCACTGGCTTAATTTAAGAAAAACAATGTTAAAGATCTGGCTTACATTCGATTGTTTTTTATTTTGCACTGCTACTTCCAACAATTAACATTATGCGCTGACTTTTAAAATAATTCTTTATGCAGCTTCCTGTTAATTCAAAATACTATTGTAAGTATCATTACAAGAGCCAGAAATTATAAGTGCATAAATCCGTAAATTATAAGTGCATAAATCCGGCTCCCAGTTAAGCTTAGGGCTGATTTTAAGATTTTCCTTTTAACATATAAAAACTAAAACAGCAAAGACTCTTGTTTCTTTATCTAAACATATCATTACTTGTAAACTAGAGTTCACATTAGGATCTCAAGCTGTTGGCCTAGATAAGATTCCAAGAATTAATAAAATAGCAGTGGGAGGTTTAGTTTTCATTTACAGGGCCCTGAAGCTGTGGAATGATCTGCCTGCTAATGTAAGAGATGCCCCTTCAGTGTCAACTTTTAAATCAAGACTGAAGATTCACTACTTTAGTCTAGCATACTCTGACTGGAGCTGCTGATTAGCTCTGCATACTACATTCCTGTTTGTTAGCTATTTTTATAGAAATGTAAGTATTTCAACAATTATAAACTATTACTAAACCACCTCTGTTCTGTTTCTCTTCTCAGTATCTGGATGTAGCACTTGGTGCCACTGCTCTGTTGTCAGACTGCTCCTCAAATATGGAAAAGCCATCTCAGATAAAGGAGTGTTGGACTCAGTGAAAGGAAAGTTCCTTTCATCAAATTGGATGGTCCAATTTAGAGAATGCCCCAGAATGACAATTGAGTCCAGCACATTCAAGCATTAGACATGGCTAAGAGGATATATGCATACATGACTCTGCAGGCATTAATACACATTTGAGGGTCTATTTTCCTAAAAGAGTGGCTGTCTAATAAGAGGATAACACTGTATACAAAATATAGAAGTTGAAATGACCTCTCTCAAGTTAAAGTTGAACAATAAACTATTCTGTAGTTTATTTAGTACAGAATGTTTTGGTTTTGTGGAAAGGCAAAGTGCAAGAATAGTAAGGTAGGATAAATTTAATTATCATTAAGTAATTATCAAGCATGGATGACTCACCCATACTATCAGCTGACATTCTATCATGCAAATGAACAGCTTCAAAACCTGCAGCAGGTGCACCTATAAAAACGGCAAGGCTGCAATGTCTTGAAAAGAGTTTCATCTAGTGCAGCATTTAAAAACAGTCCTTTAAAGGATAGCAAGCCATCTTAAAGAGTAATTTAAGGAGTAAGTGGATCCATTCAGGCATTTGGTATTACATTGGTGTTAGGAGTGGGCTGAAAAGAAGACCTACTGTTTGATTCTGCTACTCACTTACAATCATTAGAACATTAGAAAAAATTAAACAAGAACAGGCCATTCAGCCCAACAAAGCTCACCAGTCCTATCCAATTAATTTTTGCAAAATAACATTGAGTTCTGAAGGTCCCTGTAGGCTTTCTGTGTACCACACTACTTCGTAACTTATTCCATGTATCTATGTGAAGAAAACCTTCTTAATGTTTGTGTGAAATGTACCCTTTACAAGTTTTCAACTGTGTGCCTGTGTTCTTTTTGAACTCATTTTAAAGTAACAGTTTTGAACAATATACTAATTCCCTTTATAATTTTAAACACTTCAGTCATGTCACCTATTAATCTCCTTTTGCTTAAACTGAAAAGTCTCAGCCATTTTTAACCTTTCCTTATAACTCATACTCTGCAGTCCTAGAATCAGCCTAGTCACTCCTATTTGGACTTTTTCTAGCACTGCTATGTCTTTTTTATAGCCTGGAGACAAAACAGTATTCCAGATGAGGTCTTACCAGTGCATTATATAGCTAATACATAACCTCCTTAGACTTGTACTTTAAAAAATTCTGTTAGCCTTCTTAATGGCTTCTAAACACTTTCTGGAAGTTAATAGTGATAAGTCCACTATGACTCTTAAATCTTTCTCACAAGGTGTACTTTCAATTTTCAGATCTGCCAATGTTTATTGAAATCTAACATTTTTACTTCATATGTGTAAAACTTACACTTAACTTACATTTAATTTCCTCTGTAATGATTCATCAGATTCCAGATTATCTGCCTATCCTCCTAGCTTAGTATTGTCTGCAAACTTAACCAGCTTGTCATTTAAATTTCTATCCAGATCATGTATATATTATGAATGGGCCACAGCACTGACCCTTCTGGGACACAACTTTTAACTTCACCCAACTGATCACTACGTAGAGGTGCAGTGTTTAACACCTCTGCCCTATAAAATGAAAACACATCACCCAACACCCTGCTGCACCACCTGACAAGGAAGCGCTCAAGACCCCTGCTGACATGCCCTTGTTACCAGCTGCACAGCCACAGCAGAAGAGATCACCCTGTCATTTTGAGGAGATGTCTGTCATTTCAAGCAGTTGGAAATGGTCACGGGGGAGCAACTTAGAAACTTAGCAACTTAGAAAGGAAGGAGTATGTAATCACACTGGCAAGATTCATCAGCCATAATATGAGCTCACATTCCATCATGCAAATGAGTAACTTCAAAGCCAGGGGTATGTGTGTCTATAAAAACAGCAATCCTGCAATGTTGTGAACGGAATTCCATCTAGTCCAGTCCTTTTATGGATAGCAAGCCTCCTAAAAAGGCTATGTAAAGAACAGAAGGTTCCATATCAGCACATGCCAATGGATCTACAATATTTAAATTAGCTGCAGCCTTAAGAAAAAAAACTTTAAAGGAAAAAAACAACACTTTATTGAAGATTTATTTTTTAGCAACATAGCGCATCCGTTCGGGGGGCAAGCCCCTGCGGCCCACCCTTTTAAGCCCTCTAAAATGCTAGTCAAACTTTCCAGAATCTCAAGAATCGTGGACTATCTTACAGACAGACCTCAGTATGTGTGTCTTGGGAACTGCAGGTCTGACATTGTGGTCAGCAACACAGGAGCGCCACAGGGGACTCTACTTTCTCCGGTCCTGTTCAGCCTATATACATCGGATTTCCAATACAGCTCGGAGTCCTGCCACGTGCAAAAGTTCACTGATGACACTGCTATCGTGGGCTGCATCAGGAGTGGGCAGGAGGAGGAGTATAGGAATCTAATCAAAGACTTTGTTAAATGGTGTGACTCAAACCACTTACACCTGAACACCAGCAAAACCAAGGAACTGGTGATGGATTTTAGGAGGCCCAGGCCCCTCATGGACCCCGTGATCATCAGAGGAGACTGTGTGCAGAGGGTAAAGACCTATAAATACCTGGGAGTGCAGCTGGATGACAAATTGGACTGGACTGCCAATACTGATGCTCTGTGTAAGAAAGGTCAGAGCCGACTATACTTTTTTAGAAGGTTGGTGTCCTTCAACATCTGCAATAAGATGCTGCAGATGTTCTACCAGACGGTTGTGGCGAGTGCCCTCTTCTACGCAGTGGTGTGCTGGGGAGGCAGCATAAAGAAGAAGGACGTCTCACGCCTGGACAAACTTGTTAAGAAGGCAGGCTCTATTGTAGGAATAAAGCTGGACAGTTTAACATTTGTAGCAGAGCAACGGGCACTAAGCAAACTCTTGTCAATCATGGAGAATCCACTGCATCCACTTAATAGTGTCATCTCCAGGCAGAGGAGTAGCTTCAGTGACAGACTGCTGTCACTGTCCTGCTCCATTGACAGACTGAGGAGATTGTTCCCCCCCCCCACACACTATGCGACTCTTCAATTCCACTTGGGAGTAAATGCTAACATTATTCAAAGTTATTGTCTGTTTTTACATGCATTTTTATTACTCTGCTGCTGGATTATGTGAATTTCCCCTTGGGATTAATAAAGTATCTCTATCTATCTATCTATCTATCTATCTATCTATCTATCTATCTATCTATCTATCTATCTATCTATCTATCTATCTATCTATCTATCTATCTATCTATCTATCTATCTATCTATCTATCTATCTATCTATCTATCTATCTATCTATCTATCTATCTATCTATCTATCTATCTATCTATCTATCTATCTATCTATGCTCCATTGTTTTGTGTCTGTTGGTGGGACTGAACAATAATGCAGTTTTTTTACCTGCATAAAATGATTCATTTCCTTGTTGCTATAATCAAAATACAGTGTTTTGCCATTGAAATGCTGTATTGCATACCATGACGCCACTTTGCAATCTTTTGCTTTTTTCTATCAAAGATGGCCAAATTTCTGTGTCACAGCAACACCTGCCCCAACCTCCCCCCACAGCTTTCTTGAATGTCTCAGTTCAATTCTGCAGAATTTGATGAACAGACTATTATCTACTAAATAAGACGGGTGTTTCAGGTTTCAAATGACACCTCATTACACTTTCTATAATTTTCACTTTGTTCCAGATTTTTTTTTTCTTTTTGTAAGGACATTTTTTTAATCTGGCAACTATTGGTGTTGTAATTTGGATACACAGTATAACTACTTTACCAACTACTATACATACAGTGCATCCGGAAAGTATTCACAGCACATCACTTTTTCCACATTTTGTTATGTTGCAGCCTTATTCCAAAACGGATTAAATTCATTTTTTTCCTCAATTCTACACACAACACCCCATAATGACAATGTGAAAAAAGTTTACTTGAGATTTTTGCAAATTTATTAAAAATAAAAAAAATTGAGAAAGCACATGTACATAAGTATTCACAGCCTTCGCCATGAAGCTCAAAATTGAGCTCAGGTGCATCCTGTTTCCCCTGATCATCCTTGAGATGTTTCTGCAGCATAATTGGAGTCCACCTGTGGTAAATTCAGTTGATTAGACATGATTTGGAAAGGCACACACCTGTCTATATAAGGTCCCACAGTTGACAGTTCATGTCAGAGCATAAACCAAGCATGAAGTCAAAGGAATTGTCTGTAGACCTCCGAGACAGGATTGTCTCGAGGCACAATTCTGGGGAAGGTTACAGAAAAATTTCTGCTGCTTTGAAGGTCCCAATGAGCACAGTGGCCTCCATCATCCGTAAGTGGAAGAAGTTCGAAACCACCAGGACTATTCCTAGAGCTGGCCGGCCATCTAAACTGAGCGATCGAGGGAGAAGGGCCATAGTCAGGAAGGTGACCAAAAACCCGATGGTCACTCTGTCAGAGCTCCAGAGGTCCTCTGTGGAGAGAGGAGAACCTTCCAGAAGGACAACCATCTCTGCTGCAATCCACCACTCAGGCCTGTATGGTAGAGTGGCCAGACGGAAGCCGCTCCTTAGTAAAAGGCACATGGCAGCCCGCCTGCAGTTTACCAAGAGGCACCTGAAGGACTCTCAGACCATGAGAAACAAAATTCTCTGGTCTGATGAGAAAAAGATTGAACTCTTTGGTGTGAATGCCAGGCGTCACGTTTGGAGAAAACCAGGCACTGCTCATCACCAGGCCAATACCATCCCTACAGTGAAGCATGGTGGTGGCAGCATCATGCTGTGGGGATGTTTTTCAGCAGCAGGAACTGGGAGACTAGTCAGGATAAAGGGAAAGATGACTGCAGCAATGTACAGAGACATCCTGGATGAAAACCTGCTCCAGAGCGCTCTTGACCTCAGACTAGGGCGACAGTTCATCTTTCAGCAGGACAACAACCCTAAGCACACAGCCAAGATATCAAGGGAGTGGCTTCAGGACAACTCTGTGAATGTCCTTGAGTGGCCCAGCCAGAGCCCAGACTTGAATCCGATTGAACATCTCTGGAGAGATTTTAAAATGGGTGTGCACCGGTGCTTCCCATCCACCCTGACGGAGCTTGAGAGGTTCTGCAAAGAGGAATGGGCGAAGCTGGCCAAGGATAGGTGTACCAAGCTTGTGGCATCATATTCAAAAAGACTTGAGGCTGTAATTGCAGCCAAAGGTGCATCGACAAAGTATTGAGCCAAGGCTGTGAACACTTATTGTATGTACATGTGATTTCTCAGTTTTTTTATTTTTAATAAATTTGAAAAAACCTCAGGTAAACTTTTTCCACATTGTCATTATGAGGTGTTGTGTGTAGAATTCTAAGGAAAAACTGAATTTAATCCATTTTAGAATAAGGCTGTAACATAACAAAATGTGCAAAAAGTGATGCGCTGTGAATACTTTCCGGATGCACTGTATATTCTGACAGAGAAACATCTGCTCTTCAGAATGATATGTAGGTCATTGATCTTCAATAATGGATATGTATGCTATGGATGCTTACTTAAAAACAGTAAAAGAGGAAAAAAAGAATCCTGCTTTTTGTACTGCATCAAAACAGTAAAAGTAGACATATTATTTGTAGATATTTTATAGCAATTTTTAGGTGCTCCTGATAAATTCATTGACAGTTTTATAGTGTTTGGAAGCTTATTTCAACACCTATCGAAATAATAATATTCAAAGTGCATTTATTGTAAAAATGTTTCTGAATTTTGCAACGTATTCTGCTGTAACGTAAGTGTACAACATAACCAATTTTCCAGATGTAGAAATTCTAAAAGAGAAATGTCTAATCGTTTTTTCCAATATTGAATGAAGGATGATGAAGTTATAGCCAGTTAAATCAAAGTAGTTGAAAACGGACAAAAAAAGGGTAAAGTGGAACCTGCAAACTAGAAGCTTGTAGACTCCACTTCACAACAAGGTTGTCATTATTTCTCTGCACGTCAGCTCATCTCCAGCAAGTGTCGCTGTTGCACAATTCCTTCCTGTCAAGTTGTGCAAACTACTGTCTGACACCAAAAGTAAAAAGCAAGATTCTGTTTGATAAACTTTTTTGTCAACGCCTGGCGCGCCGGCGCGAGAAGGTAGGAGTTGAGCTGACGGTGAGTGCCGTACGAAAAACTTTGCCGCGTCTCATGAGACTAAGGATCAGGGCTACTAGAAGGACGGCTCTCATCGTTCGTCTCTTTATTCCTCGTGCTTTCTGGCGCGTGTCATACGTGGTCTAAACCTTACTGGGCTACCCTTCTTGAGATGGTGTGCTTTAATTCTACTCGAAAGTCAAGGTTGAAGTGAAGAAAGGTGGGGAGTTCCGCTGTATTACCCCTTGGCTCTCATCTCTGCTGCAGTATTGCGAGAGCGACACTGAAGGATAAAGTATGAGCAATAAAACGAAGACAAGAAGAAACAAGTTTTGGAATTGCGCAGAACTGGTGAGGTAAGAGCTGAAGCGTCCGAGACGGCGGCACCCTTTCTGCTTATTTTGTTCTGCTTTGAACGACGTTTCCACCAGCAGTTTAGGCGGAACACATAAGTCACATGTGTTGGCGTCCCTCCCTTTTTTCTTTAACAGCGAGGTAAAGCAGAAACTTTATGTATAACTTTTTTTTTTAATTCAACCCGTTGCTTTTAGAAACACACGTGTGCACGCAATTCTATAACGCTTTGAAATATACCCCCATTTAAAACTTTGGATACCCTTTATTTTTCCATTCACACGTATGGAGACGTCATTAAAACAAAATAGAACAAAGTATTAAAATTAGCACCCAAACCCCCCGTAATCACATGTGATCCTAAGAGTCGCATTTCATCTTGGAAGACTTATGCAGGAAATATGTAGCCCACAGCCTCGTAACAAGCGTAATGGATTAGACTGCCTAGTAAGAAAAACGAGCTGCTGCATTCGTAAAAAGGAAACGGGAGACGTAGGCGCTTCAATTCGGAGTGGGTGTAGTTTAAGCGCGTGCAAGTGCTGCACCGAAAGAGGAGCAGTCGCGGGTTCCATCCACAAAGTTTGGTCCAGGCGCTGGGAGATTTTTGGTTTTCTTTTTCATTTGAATGATGTGAACGGATGTGGATGGACCGCTGTGTGGAGTTTGGGGCTCGTTTAGGAGGTTAGGCTGATAACTAGATGCTGTAGACGGGGTGATTCAGATTTTCCATGCAGAGCCCTGTTTTCTTTTTCTGAAAGCTAGGCTGTTAAACAGCCACAGAAGAAACATTTTCAGGGACTTAAATAATGGAGCCCACAGCAAAGGAAAATTTGTACGTCTTTTAATATGGATTTGTTTTAGTCGAACCCAGCTCAGGAAGAAGTAGAATGCTGCTGTACTCGTTTGCAAAACTATGCCTATTGGAGTAACTGAACTTCCTTTACTTTTAATGACCAAACAGGTCTGACAAGACAGGACTGATCGGCGGTGCTTTGGAACGTACGAATGGAGATTCAGGTGGTCTGCTGGCTGATCTACTGGCTACTGTTGCCGGTGTCCCTGCTCGCAGGTGAGTGCACCTTCACGCTGTCACCCTATTGAACAAAAGTTGGTAATGATTGATATGCTGATGTCGCGTTTTGAATGAAAGTTTCGCTTCCTTTTCATAATTAAGTCTTGTCGCGTTACTGTAGTGTGTGGGTTTTACGTGGCTTGATTGATCTCCTACAGTCTTATTGGTCACATAAATGTGCATGGGAGTATTGTGTTCTTCAATAAATGTAATGTATACGGCACTCACATACTGCACATCTTTGGACAGGACAGGATCTAAACAGTCACAGCCTCGATCTCAGAGTCACCATTCCGCTCCTCGACTATACTGCTACGGGTACTTGTAGGTGTCGATCCCTTCAGGGAAATTGAAAAGTCGTTAAACTATTCCGTCCATCCATAATGAAACGCTCTCAATTCAGCTTAACTTTATAATGGCCTGGGTATTATCAAGATCAAGGCAGGATTCAGTACAGTATATGTCAAACTACATACACCCACAAAGGGCCAAATTGAAGTCGCCATTTGGCATAAGGAATTTATTTCTGATATGAGCAAAAAAAACCCGCAGGCTCCACACATACAGTCCCCTGGTTACTGTCAAGACTCAGGAGTTTGGTGCTGTAACGCACTCTTTACTGTGACACCTTTCATATACTAATTTTTCTGGTTGTGTTTAAGGCATTTATCATATCCATGTTTAACAGTTGATGATAAGATCTTTTGAAAAAATGTGTCTGGATAAAAATCCAATACTATGACCTGTAGATCTACGCTTTGGCACAATAGTAGTATAGCTGCCTCATAAGAAGGAGATTAAAACAATCCAGATGAAAATGGGCCGTTCAGCCTAGCAAAGCTTGTCAGGCCTATCCACTTATTTTTCTAAAAAACATAAAGTCTAGCTTTGAAAGTCCCTAAAGTCCTACTCTGTACCATACTACTTATTTGTAAGCTTATTCTATGGGTCTGTGGTTCTCTGTGTTGAAAAAAGTCCTAATGTTTGTGTGAAATTTACCCTTAAAAAGTTTCCAACTGTGTCCCCATGATATATAAGAACTCAATTTAAAATATTGGCCTTTATCCATTGTACCAATTCCCTTCATACTTTTAAACACTTCAGTCATGCTTCCTCTTAATCTTCTTTTGCTTAAAATGAAAAGGCTCTTTTAATCTTTCCTCATAATTCATCCCCTGTAGCCATGGAATCAGCCTAGTTCCACTTTTCTGGAATTTTTCTAGTGCTGCTATGTCCTTTTTGTAGCTTGGAGACCAGAATTGTACACCGTAGTTCAGATGTGCCTTCATCAGTGCGTTATAAAGCATCAACATGATGTTCTTGGACTTGTACTCTACACGTCGTGCTATATAACCTAACACGTGACCTCCCTTTTCTGAACCTGTGTTGACTGTTCAGCAAAACTTCTGCTCTTGCCATGTTGCTCAATCTTACCCTTAATAATTCCTTCCATTAATGTTCCTATGATGCACATTAAGCATACAAGTCTGTAGTTCCTAGGATCTGCCAGGTCACCCATTTTATATAATGGGACAATGTTTGTCATTTTTCTGGTCCTTTTGGAATTTCCCCACTGCACAGTGATTCCCTAAAAATATGTGTCAAGTGTTTATATATGTACTCGCTAACCTGATCCTGGAGGATTGTTTGAGTTCTTCCTATTTAATTTAAGCAGTACTAGTCCCTCTACAATTTCTAAATCCCTCAGTACCTCCTTGGTAGTCCCATTTACCACTGGCAGGTTATCTACTTTCTTACTTGTGAAGACATCAGAACAATGTGAGTTTAGAGTATCCGCCGTTTCACTGTCTGTATTTTTAAATTCCCCTTTACTATTATTGATGCACTTCACCTCCTCCTTGACTATTCTTTTACTACTAAAATACTGAAAGAATCTCTTTGGGTCATCTTTAGCCTTATCAGCTATATTCCTGTCTATCTGTCTTTTAGCCTCCCCAATATCCATCTTAATGGTTGCCCTCATGTTCTCATATGAACTACGATTCACATTGTAATTATTAGTTTTATAAGCTTTATATGGCTACTTTTTTCTTTGCAGCTTCTTTTTTTTACTCTTTATTAGCCCATCGTGGAGTTTTTAAATTCCCTACTATTTCCAAATTTAGGTATGTACCTGTCCTTAATTACATGTATAACTGCAGAGCCTAAGATAATGGTGATCTGGAGTTTTCAAGATTTGAAGAATTTTTTGGTTTAGGTGGTTTCATCCTAAGTATGAGCATTTGTTTTTATTTCTTTGCGGAAAGTTGGTGGGTGTGAGGTGGTCTGTATCCTTTTAGGTGGTGTGATGGTTAGTGGTTAGCACTGCTTTCTCATAGCTCTAGGAGACTGTTGTATTTCCAGCTTGGTCTCTGGCTTTATCAAGTTTGCATATTCTCTCAACATTTATGTATCCTTTTTTTCTTTCAACTTCCCAGTGACACAATCAAGTCATGTGAGTGAGTGTGGCTGGTTCTTGCATTGACCCTGGTGTTGCTGTGAAAGACTTTCTCTCTTTTTCACCCTTACCCCTAAGAATTTAATTATGTTATTCTGAAAATGGTTGTTTTCTCTGTGACATCTTTCATGCCAGTTGGAATCTCTTCTTTTTTAAAATGTGGAACATGTTTAATTTTTGCTTTTCTCCACAAGCCGCTGCAGACTTCTAATCAATCAAAGTTTTCTCCTCATGTGATACTATGGAAAATATTTGTGGTTTTTCTGCAGGAAGCACATTATGGCAAATAAAATATAAAGTGCGTATTTATGACACAGAGTCCCAGTGAAGTAAGCAGAGAGTTTTCCTGTGCTGCCTAGTCTGAAAATAGGTAACAATAGAATAAAAAACAATTGAAGACCATGTCCTGTTTTTTTTTTTTCTCTTTTCAAAAGCATCATAGCAATGTCCTAATAATCCTGTTGTTTAAGGGCCAAAACAATTGCAAACAGCATTTTAGCAAAATGTTAACAGCCTATTCATTCATTTGTTTAGAATACTTTTGTATAGACAGAGTTATAGCTGTTTTTGTGGCCTCTGAGGGGTGCTCTAGCCACTGTGAAATAAATTCATACCCCAAACTTTCCATAACTTTTTATAAAAATGTCCTATAACAGTAGAAGTAAAAATCAAGAACAGTTTCTTATCAATGTTCTAAAACTCCACAAAAGTTTTAAAAGTGTCCTTTTGCCAGTTTCCATTTGCCCACTAAATACATAAGTAACTTCCTTACATAAAGCATTCTTTCACTTTACTCTGACTTTTTTTCTTCTGGATACTTATTTCAGCTGTGGTATTGAGGTCAAGTGGCCCGAAAAGATGGACCTGGGAACTTTGGACAACTGTGGAAGCCCCTTTGACCCTCCTGAGTTGTAAACAATTTGAGCTTCAAGTCCTTCACTGAGAAAAAGCAAAACATTCCTTTGATGCTTTGATCTTCTTGAAGAGCCAGATCAGGACCTTCACTAGTTAGCCTCAGAAGCATGCCTCAACCTAGGCAACCTGGATATTACACTGAACAGGCAGGTTTCAAGGTCCAAAATGGGGTTCAGTTCAAAAATACTTTTATATAGCCCAACTATACTAAAGCCCCCTTTAATGGAGAGCAAAAGCATTAAATAACCCTATGCCTTAAAGGAAAAGGTAACAAAGATGCTTCATAAAGAATTTATTCTAAAAGTACTAATAGATAGACAAGAAAGGCATAAGTGAGCAAAAGCGATTTTCCTAAAAAGACAACCCAATGAAAAAAGTACAATCCTGTATCCAAAGAGATAAATCCAGTAACCAAAAATCAAAATTTAATAAACCAGAAACCTCCAAAGAAAACAATACTCACTAGAAAGATCGGTAATCCACCAACTCCAAAGAAACACTGCTGGGATCATCTCCTCAACCTCAATATAAAGGCATAGGGAAGTCCCAAAGTAGTGACATTGTCTTGTGGTTCCACCCACAAAGCACAAGGAACAGATTCATCCATTTATCTGGTGACAGTTTGGTACCCATACTGTAACCTGATTTGAGAACCATAGGGGTAGAAAATGGATGGACTATTGGATGGACAATTGTAGTTCTGTCTAATACATTCAAAGGATTATTCATTAGGCTAAACTGTTCAGAGAACAGTGAGTTAACTATAAAAGCTGAATTAAACTTGCCTTCAAAAGTGAAGTCCTAACTGCACAGTCAAAAGGCACAGAGGTGGAGATGAATCGGGTCCACATGTATAACGCTGTGCGTAGAATTCACACTAAAATATGGTGTATGAACAAAAACAGAAATGTGCGTATGCACAAAAAAATCTAGATGCATAAATCTGTGCGTACACCAACTTCCACATTCTTCCGCTACATAAATCCCAGTCAGTGTGAAATGTAACACATGTGCACATGCCTGCCACCCCACCCTGACTCCTCCTAGAATTACGCCTCTCTGAATATGCAAGTCAATATAAATATCCCCTTAAATTCAGTGTCCTCTGAAAAGACATTGGCAAAACCGGGGGGGGAAGAAGAATTTCAGCGAATACCAAGTGGAGGCAAGGTAAAACGTACTATTTGTTGGTTTAAGCAGGGGTATAAACAACAAAAGGAAATTGATCGAGTGACGTAGAAAGGCGGAGAAACTCGAAAGTTCAAGTTCAGAAAGACGCACAATGCCCGAAGTAAAAAAGAAGTGGCCAGATATCAAAGTTGCCGTGAAGTGGCAAGTCATAGCCCACCATGTGAGTGTCATATGGAAACGTATTAGGGTACAGAGAAAAGAAAAAAAAAAAATAGGGACACAGCGGGAGAAAAAAAAGTCAGAAATGTCAACTTTAATCTTGAAATTTCCACTTTAATCACATAATTAATTTTGTTATTAAAGTAGAACATCATAAACTTCATCAAAAAATCATTTAATTTACTAGTTTCCCAAATCCCAACATAACTAGAGTAGCACATTAAAAGTTTCGTATTCTATGTGTTCTTCCATGTACTCTGTATGTGATTCACTACGTGCGTCATAAAAGGGCTTTCTTTTACGCCGACAGGACACAGAATACATTACATTTATGATATTACAGATCTCTGAACAGTTTAAATACTAAGATATATAATTTTCATGATGATAGGAATTAAAGCATGTATTAAACATGGGGCACGGTGGTGCAGTGATAGAGATGTGCTGGCACCCTGTCCAGGGATTGTTCCTGCCTTCTGCAAGATGCTTGCTGCACCATGCGTGACCCTCGATGAAATAATTTATTGCAGCAGTGCTGTCTCTTTCAGACATATTAATCCCCAATTCCTGTCCTTCCTTTTCTTTCTCCAAGTAACCTATCATGACACAATAAGTTCTTCAATAAATGTAAAACCATCTCAAAGTTTAGAATGCAGATTCTTCAAAACTTTTAAGGAGCATTGAAATGTCTTTCAGGGATGTGGAAATCAAATTTGTTTCTACTTTTCCACGGACAAGTAAACTTAGAAGATCCACTTGTCCGCCAGTTAAATTCACTTGCCCATAAACAAATAACAAAAGTGAAAAATAGTTTATTTTTTTTTATCTCTTTTATTGATACCAAAAATGCCTTGCATTTTAAAACTGAAAAAAGTTCTTTCAGGGAATAGTATTTTGCCACCTTGCTTTAGAACATTATATAAAAGATTCCCTTATTTTAAATGGCTAATAAACAATGCCTTCATTATAGCTACACTAGTTCTTTTTTCATATATTACAGATACATAACAGAACCCTGTCCTGATTCATTTTCTGCCATGTTCTTCAGCTTTTGTCTTGCAACATCGTCTCCCCCAAGAATTTTTACTGTTTCAAGACAGCATGGGCTGAATGCTGTTCATTTCTGCTTGAGCTGAACTGCTTGGTTTCTTGGACTGATGGTCCTGCAGAAGTGGATGCTGATGACTTTTCAGGTTTTTTATGAGTGATGTGCCTGTTGCCAGGTGACAGCCAGAATTCCACAGCTGGTCGTGGGTCAAACTCTTCTAAAGAAGCAGTATTGAACAGCCTAGCATAACGCTTAACCTCCGAGCGTTCAGCTTTAGAAAACACTTTTTCAATTGAACCAACTTTTTTCTTACTTGTAGACTCCTGTCTCTATCTGACGTACTAAACCCCCAGTTCCTATTCTTTTTCTTTCTACATATAACCAATCACCACACGATAAACGTCTTTGTGAAATTAAAACTAGTTATAAGCTTAGACCTCTGAATGGATGGAATAATTAAACATGTATAACGAAATTTTTTTTTAAAGTTCTGAAAACTCTAGGTCTAGGTTTATAACTAGTAACTTAATTTCACAAAGACGTTTATCGTGTGGTGATTGGTTATATGTAGAAAGACAAACAGTAGGAACTGGGGGTTTAGTATGTAAGATAGACACAGCAAACATGCAATAAAGAAAGCCTGCTCAGAAAAACATCCATTGAATTCTGTTTAGTTTGCGACATTCTACTGATAAAATAAACTACGAGAATAAAGTGGAAATGTCGACTTTAATCTCGACATTTTTTTTTTGTCTTCACTGTGTCCGTATTTTTTCACCGTGGCCTTAATACGCTCCCATAGGTTTTTCAGGGCCTGTTGTGCCAGTTTTAATCAAGCAGTGATCCATTTCTCATCCGCGATGCTACTTGTTTCAGTTTCAGCAACACGCATATAGCGAGAACAAAGTGCTTACCGCAGTGCATTATGGGTTACGCAGGTAATTCCTAATGACATATTCGAAATTCCGCAAGATGGTACATTTCCAAAGAAGTAAATATTACCAATGTTGTCGGAAAAAAAATAATCGCATCTAAGTGAAGAATTTTATTGATATTTCATAACATTTGGAAACCGTTAGAATGTTTTCTTCTTTATTTTTATTAAACTGACAGCGCGAAACCAACTTGTTTTATATGAAAAATTCTCTAATCAAAAACGATCTATAGACAGCTCATTAAAATTGATGTCACGCAATAAATTTCTTAACTCCTCAGTATATCACAACCTACGCGAAATCACAAATTTCAGGAAAGATTAACTGCCTAACAAGCTTTATGTGGAGAAAACAATTGCATTGTAGGTGAAATTACCGCATTTTTATGTAGAAAAAATGAATTTTATCAATAATATATAAAAGTTATCGATTATAATGAAAAATAATCAAATTACATCGTAATGTCGGGATGAAAAAAATGACCGCATCTCCAAGTGTGTAAATAGTAGGGTAAAATACTTATCTAAGACCACAAGAGTGATTCCCCTTCAGCCGTCATTTTGTAAACAATATTGAATACCAATTTGAGTTATGAAGAACATGCCTAAGTAGACTGCTTCCACACAAAGTACGTACCCAAATGTTTAAAATTTTTAAGTAGTGGTAAAAATGTGCCCTGCACAGCACATATAATTCTTTTTTCTCCAGAAAATTGCACTTGTCCGCGGACAACTGAAACCAGAAAAACACGCTTGTCCGACGGTCAATTTACCCGTGTCGGATTAGTGGGGCATTGGATTTCCGCACACCTGTCTTTGTAGTACATGCTTAATTATTCCATCCATCTATCCATCCAGGGTCACGCCAGTCCCAACAAGCACACAGCCGAGGCAGGAACAATCCCTGAATTAGCTCATCACTGCTGCTGTGCCACTGTGCCCACATGTTTAATTATTAACAGTAAACATTATTTAATGAAGTTAAAAATGTATCTGTATAATGTAATATACATACTTTGCTGCATTTCCTCTTTAAAATGATATCAAGAGCTCCAAGAAGATAGCGCTTGGAACTCTAAATTGACTTAGAAGCCAGTTGTCATCATATGTAATTACACACTTTCTTCTGTTGAATTGAATTGAATTTATTTATTGTTATTGCATGGTACAGTGAGATTCAATATGCAAATCTTCCATAAACTTATTTTCCTATAAAATGAAGAAATAACAGTAATAATAATGATACAATAGAAATATATAATCTGAAAGCAGATGTATAATATACACTTACATACAGTATAATAAAGATAGTGAAATGGTTCATAAAGTGGCTGAGGTTGTGCAGTATTTCAACTGTAGTGCAAGTTTAAAGTGAGGTAATTGTACTTATAAGTACAAACAGTTTTACCAGAAGCACTTGATGAAATGATTGAGTGTGTTTAGAGCTGTTGGCATGAAACTGTTTCTGAACACTACAGGAAAGGCTCTGAGGTATTTGCCGTATGGGAACTGTTCAAATAGATGTGCACATGGCAGAGGCAGCATGTGCTAAATGCTATATCCTGATAATCCTCTTTCTGATCAGCTGCTGTAGAGCTGTGATTCCACACTCGGATACAGTGGGTTAAAATACTCTGAGTGGTGCACTGAGAATAACAATGCTAAAGAAGCAATATAATTTGAAATAGTTTGGCAATTTGGTCCCTTATATTGTTTCAGGTTGATTACAATCAGATGCCTGAAACTAATAAACAATATGCAGTTAATTTCAGTGTGTTTGATAAAGCAGTATCAGGGATATGAATCTAAAAAAGAAAGAGAAACCACACAGGAATAGTTGAACTGTTTTGATGCTTGGTGCTGCCAGTTTGCAAAACCGAACTGATAACTTGCATACGCAATGGATTGAGCTGGCATGAGAATGTGCATGGCTTATGCCAAGTTTAGTTTTTATACATCGTGATGTGAGAGTGGAAATGGGTATATGCAAAGATTATACATGAGGCCCCAGGTCTGGCTCTACCTACTAAAAGTCAGTGCTTGTACATTTAATGTGAAAAAGAAATTCCTTTATATTTATTTTGTGGTAAACGCTAAATAGTTATTTAACTGGATGCCTGTGAGTACACTTTTGTTTTATTTTTTTTTTCTTTTCAAATTCTTTCTTTAATTGAGAAGTATTTTGCTTCTGTGCAAGTTGGTCCAGCTAAGAAGGGAAACAAAAAATAAATGAGTAGATTTTGGTTTGACTCAAACTTGTGCAACAGTTTATGGAAGAAGCTGCTCCAGTTTCAAATCCATCCCTTGAATTTTTGTTTGTTCAGTGAGGGGCACTTGCCAAAAGTAAACTAAAGGAAGTACATTAAATTATTTGCAAATCATAACTTGGAGTATGTTGCAAAGCTGTGTGCATTTTAATTTACCTGAAGAACTGGAGGAAAAATACATGGCCAAGTGGATTGGATAAATCAACATCATGTCTTAGTTGCAGATAGTTTACTGCACTTTTTCTCCCTCAAAAATTACTGGCCAATACCAGAGAATTTGTCGGATATATAGCCAGCTCTTATGGAACTCACTGCATGGACGTAATTATACTTTGAAAAAAGTGCAGTTAATGCTGGATTCCATTTTTGTTTGATGTGGTTATGTTTTGTATGTGGGTCTGGTTCATTACTTTAAAGTATAAACTGGCAATGTCAGTCCTGTTGGACCACACTGACTGCAGTTTTTATTTACAATTCATGTTGTTTTATGGTTCGTACAAGGAAGGAATTTACCTTTGATTATCAAATAAAAAAAATCAGTATGACCAGTATAGTTCTGTCTCTTTAGAACTGAACTTGACACTGTGCAAACATTCAAGTTGATATTTATCTCTTTTTTCCTGTGTTTTATATTTTAATGGAATATATTAATTTCTGTTTCCTAACTTATGCCCAGTGTTGTTATGATAGGCTTTGCCTTTACTCTGCCACTTAAACTAGATTAAATAGTTTGAGAATGTTATTTATTTGTTTGGGTGTAGGAACCAGAGGTTAACAGTGAGTTGTTGCCTGCCTTTTCACTTTTTGCTTCAATTGCTATATAATTTCAGAGAGAAGTATAACCTTCCTTACATTATAATGCATGGCCTTTCTTCATGATTGATTAAGCCATTTAGTTTTTCCACTCGTAATCATGAATGTAGTTTGCTTGGACGACACCCGGAGAGCTGCCGGGAGAACAGCCGGCACTTCCGCCACGCTGGGGTGTGGCCAACGGGGGAGTGTCGGAAGCACCTGGAGCTCATCGGGGTCATGTATAAAAGGGGCCGTCTCCCTTCATTCGAGGCTAGAGTCGGGTGGAAGGAGGACGAAGCAAGAGAGGAGAGTGGAGGCGGCCCGAAGAAAGGCATATTGTGGCCAAGGCCGTGTGTGTTTGGGGTTTGTGCACTATTTGGAGTATTCTGGGTCTGAGTGACCTTTTATTGTATATATTTTGTAAATAATAAACGTGTGGTGGTGAAGAACAACATGTCCGCCTGTCTGTGTCCGGGTCGGCTCCACAATGATGAAGAGAGAGAAAAAATTTAAATCCGAGAATACAAATTAACATAGAATAAAAGTAAGGTCTGGGCCAGGGAGGACAAAAAAACTCCAGACAGCTGGAGAAAAAAATAATCTGCAGGGGTTCCAGGCCATGAGACCGCCTAGCCCCCTCGAGGCATTCTACCTAACATAAATGATAAAAAAAGGTTTAAAAAGAGTGAGCATGTTTAATTTTTTTATTGTTGTTATAGTCACATTGAACAGTGATGGTATTTTTCCCTGCTGGGCAAACTGACAATGATTCATGAATTCCTATTCTAGAATTTGGATTTCAATATGCAATTAGTTTGGTTCCTGTGTTACCATACAATACAGTTTCCTACAATGTTACTCTCATGTGGATCTTTAGATTGGATAACTGTAGCAGAATGTTTTTTCCACTTTATTTTATGTAACTTAAGTGGATTAGCATTGTCATGATATGACTTAAATGAGTGACTTTGGATGAAGTAATTTAAAAGGCATCTCACAGGAGCTTTGGGGTGATGAAATGTTTAATTTTACTTTTTTAGCCCTTGTCTTTGCCAACTGAAATAATTTTAAGGAATATCTGGTGGTGTGGAATAATTTTAAGGAATATCTTCAGCCATACTTACAGTGCTATTGCAAAATATGAAAAGCAAATAAAAAAAAATGCTCTTGAGTTTTCTCATCACCTTTATTTACTGGTATCATTGCTTTGTCTCAGTGGTGTATACTTTGTGCCACATTTTAAAGTATTTTAGAATACTACCTTGTAGCGGTGCTACATGATTAATGTCGTCATAAGTGTATTTTGTGCTAAGTCACGTCTTTCGTAGTGTTGTCCTGTTCTCATGGTCTGTGTGTCTATGTAAATATGCTCCCCTGGGAAACAAAAGGGGAAGAATAACACTGTGGAACCATGGTCCCTCATGATAATTTGTCCTGTCAGTCCCATCACCTGCATCCAGGATATTCACTATTTAAATAGGAGGTCAAAAAGAAGAAGGAAAAAAAAAAAAAGAGATCCCATTTTACTATACCACCAATTCATTGCAGAGCCAGGAGAAAGCAGCGATCCAGATCATTACTCCTTTTTCTACATGCCACTTTCAACGCCTGACAACTTCACCTTTGCAATGCAAAACCCCGGGGTTCTGGACTACACCGATGTGCAGAGGATAAGCACAGTGAGACTGTTTCTTGCTGTTTGGGGAGAGGAGCAAGCCATCATTTTTATCTGTATATAATTGCCATAGGACACTTTTTCCAGCTGAACAAGGTTCACAAACATTATTAATCTCCAGTTTAATCTGCTGGACTTTTATGTGTGTTTCATGTTTTCTGTGCGTCTCGTTGATTTCATGTTTAGTGTGCGGTCAAGGGAGGGTTTGTGTTGTATATTAACTTTTTGCTCCACGTTTTTTTTTATTACATTTCACTGGTCACTTTTGGGGTTGAGTGTTATGTCAGGGCTGGTTGGGGTGTGATATATAGTGTATCTTTGATCATTGATTGGGTAAGCTTATTTGGAAGAAGTACGGATCTAATGTTCTCCTCTTGCCAGGCCACGGGTCTTGGTGGTGTTGCTGCCCGTTAGGGAGAGTGAGTCGGCCGTTACAACCTTTTTGAATGGAGTAGTTGACTATATACAGGTAGTAGGCCACAAGCAAATAATACATTGGATACAAAATGAAAAATTAGAATTGTGTTTTACTTCCTACAATGCAAACACAGGCAATAATGATGACCAGTTACTATATGTCTAGAGTAGCAGAGTGGTTGCTTTTTTAGTGGAATAAAAGAATTAATACAAACCCATGTTATGGAACTAACCTCTTTATATTACAGGTTAGTCAGGCTACTTTAAGGTAACTGGCATTATTCTTAAAATTTTACAGAATGCTTCAGTAGATTGTTACTTCTATACCCTAATATCTGCTTGTGAAGCAAAAAAATATAAGAGGCTAGTGTTCCTGCCCAATAATGGAAGTTGCTAATGTGACACTAATAAGACTATATGTTGTTTTTCTCTATAGTGTGACAGCATGGTGGCTGTGAAGGAGTTTTTGACAGTTTTGTTTTTATTTGTATACACATCTTAATAAAAGTGTATGTGTATCTTTGTGTAGGTCCAGTTACTTTGACTATATTATTTAGTATTTGATTTAAAAACAGTGCTGTTGTAATGTGCCATTCTGTTGGAATGACAAACAAAATGCATTTCATTGCTACACATATTCATAAAGCACCATCTATTGGAATGAATGTGTTTTATTGCTACCTGCAGTACAAAATGCATTCCAATTGATTCAAATCTTTCTTTTAGCTAAGAAGCTTGAAAATGATACTGAGTGCAGACAGAGAAAGATCAGAGTCACCAGAATCACCACAGGTTTTAAGCCTTAGCACGACTATAAACCCTTCTTCCACCTCTTCATGCAAAATTAAAAATAATTCAGGAAATTGTCATACAGTTAATGATGCACTGGTCTGATGCCTTGCCTCTTTATTTATTATTCCCACATTTACTTCAGGTAGTATTTTGAACTTAGCAGTACTTTACTACAGGTACTGTGAGTTTTTCCTGCATCCTAAATATATACATGCACATTAAACTAATTGAGTTCTTTTCTATTTATTGCCTGGTGTCCTCCACAGTTAGTCTTTGTCATATGTAGTGGCTGGCTTGACACTCAATGCCTAAAACAATGCAGTATAACAAAAATATTCAGGTCACCCATATTAAAATATTGTTGCATCTTTAAAAGAGAAAAAAATAAACAGATTATTTGGACCTTGACTTGATACCATGACGATCCTATAAGCCACACATGAACCATTTTTGCAGGTGAGTCCACAGGTGTTGATTGGCTTTTTATTCAGAATGACCCAACATGTACAGGACCCTGCCGCTGACCGTTGCACTTTGCTTGCAGTTCTCACCTTGTCGCTGTCTTACTAATTAACCCATATTCCTCCTGTTTTTAAAATGTGTCAGCAAGACGCGTCACAAAATACAATACAATATTTTTTTGTATAGCCCAAAATCGCACAAGGAATGCTGCAATGGGCTTTAACAGGCCCTGCGTTTTGACAGCCCTCCAGCCTTGACTCTCTAAGAAAACAAGGAAAATCTTCCAAAAAAAAAAACCCTGTAGGGAAAAAATGGAAGAAACCTTGGGAAAGGCAGTTCAAAGAGAGACCCCCTTCCTGAAGGTTGGGTGTGTAGTGGGTGTCAAAAAAAGGGGTAATTACAATACAATATACAGAACAGAACACAAGTAATCCTCAATACAATATAATAGTGCAATAGAAATATTACATGTACAGAGCAGAATTCAACAGTAGATGATATGTTTGCACCACAAGATTCCAGCTGAGTGTTGTAAGCAGGACCCATGCATCAGTGTCATGAGTGCTTCATTATTTGCAGAAGCGCAAGTAAATAAAAACACAGTGCCAGTGCGTGTCACTTGTAAAGATTTCAGATCCTTTTTGCAACTACTGTTATCGTTCCTATCATACCAAAGTACCAGTAGAATTTTTTTTTTGTTTTTGCTGTTAACATAATAATTACAGTGGTGTGAAAAACTATTTGCCCCCTTCCTGATTTCTTATTCTTTTGCATGTTTGTCACACAAAATGTTTCTGATCATCAAACACATTTAACCATTAGTCAAATCTAACACAAGTAAACACAAAATGCAGTTTTTAAATGATGGTTTTTATTATTTAGGGAGAAAAAAAATCCAAACCTACATGGCCCTGTGTGAAAAAGTAATTGCCCTCTTATTAAAAAACCTAACTGTGGTGTATCACACCTGAGTTCAATTTCCGTAGCCACCCCCAGGCCTGATTACTGCCACACCTGTTTCAATCAAGAAATCACTTAAATAGGAGCTGCCTGACACAGAGAAGTAGACCAAAAGCACCTCAAAAGCTAGACATCATGCCAAGATCCAAAGAAATTCAGGAACAAATGAGAACAGAAGTAATTGAGATCTATCAGTCTGGTAAAGGTTATAAAGCCATTTCTAAAGCTTTGGGACTCCAGCGAACCACAGTGAGAGCCATTATCCACAAATGGCAAAAACATGGAACAGTGGTGAACCTTCCCAGGAGTGGCCGGCCGACCAAAATTACCCCAAGAGCGCAGAGACGACTCATCCGAGAGGTCACAAAAGACCCCAGGACAACGTCTAAAGAACTGCAGGCCTCACTTGCCTCAATTAAGGTCAGTGTTCACGACTCCACCATAAGAAAGAGACTGGGCAAAACGGCCTGCATGGCAGATTTCCAAGACGCAAACCACTGTTAAGCAAAAGAACATTAGGGCTCGTCTCAATTTTGCTAAGAAACATCTCAATGATTGCCAAGACTTTTGGGAAAATACCTTGTGGACTGATGAGACAAAAGTTGAACTTTTGGAAGGCAAATGTCCGTTACATCTGGCATAAAAGGAACACAGCATTTCAGAAAAAGAACATCATACCAACAGTAAAATATGGTGGTGGTAGTGTGATGGTCTGGGGTTGTTTTGCTGCTTCAGGACCTGGAAGGCTTGCTGTGATAGATGGAACCATGAATTCTACTGTCTACCAAAAAATCCTAAAGGAGAATGTCCGGCCATCTGTTCGTCAACTCGAGCTGAAGTGATCTTGGGTGCTGCAACAGGACAATGACCCAAAACACACCAGCAAATCCACCTCTGAATGGCTGAAGAAAAACAAAATGAAGACTTTGGAGTGGCCTAGTCAAAGTCCTGACCTGAATCCAATTGAGATGCTATGGCATGACCTTAAAAAGGAGGTTCATGCTAGAAAACCCTCAAATAAAGCTGAATTACAACAATTCTGCAAAGATGAGTGGGCCAAAATTCCTCCAGAGCTGTAAAGACTCATTGCAAGTTATCGCAAAGCGATTGATTGCAGTTATTGCTGCTAAGGGTGGCCCAACCAGTTATTAGATTCAGGGGCAATTACTTTTTCACACAGGGCCATGTAGGTTTGGATTTTTTTTTCTCCCTAAATAATAAAATCCATCATTTTAAAAACTGCATTTTGTGTTTACTTGTGTTATATTTGACTAATGGTTAAATGTGTTTGATGATCAGAAACATTTTGTGTGACAAACATGCAAAAGAATAAGAAATCAGGAAGGGGGCAAATAGTTTTTCACACCACTGTAAGTATAAAAACTAACACAGAATTTTTAAGTTTGAATATATTCAAAGTTTGATTTATTTTTAATTTGAATATTCAAACCTTACAACTCAAAATTCTGTATCGAGCACATATGTCTCAACTTAAACTCTCCAAAATGTTTCCAGGGCATGATCCAACCTGCGAATGTTGCAACCATGTCCCAGCCTCACTGGGTCACATGTTCTGGGCCTGCACCAAATTAACGTTATTCTGGACAAAAATTTTTAATTGCCTTTCAGACAGCCTTGGACTCACAATCCCTCCTAACCCATTAACAGCTGTGTTTGGTGTTCTTCCAGAGGGGCTTAAAGTGGATAAAGACAAACAAATTGTGATTGCATTCACTACACTTTTGGCATGCAGACTTATTCTGATAAACTGGAAGAACCCAAACTCTCCTCTTTTAAGTCAATGGGAAACCGATGTGTTATACTATTTGAAAATGGGAAAAAATCAAATACTCAGTTAGAGGATCCGTACAGACTTTTTTCAAAACATGGCAGGATCTAATCAGTAATATTTTAAAATAAGCTCATAAAGCACAGAGAATTGATTAATTTAGGTATGTTTACAAGCCTTAAATTTCACGCTGTTTGGCTTGCTCTCTCTCTCAGGGGTGGGGATCGTATACCTGAAAATGCAAAGAGCAAACAAAAATCTCTGTCTAAGGAAACTCTAAGCAAGTTTCAGAGATTCTTCAGTTGTTAACAAGACAACCCAGAAACAATCAAGAAAAGTAAATACAGAGTGCCCTCCATAATGTTTTGTACAAAGGCACATTTTCCCTCGATTTACCCTTCTACCCTACAGTTTAAAATTACAAATCAAACAATTCAACGTGATTGAAGTGCACATTGCAGACTTTCATTTGAGAGTATTTGCATACATTTTGGCTATGCTTTCTTCCTGAGTGCCATTATCCTTAATTTGCACTTGTGTATTCCTCTTTGTGATTTGGAGTTAGAAGAGTTTTGCTGAGGCAGCTTTATTGATGCCTTAAAAAACTATGACTAACTGAACTAAGTCAATACACATTCTTCTCAGTTCAAAAACTAAAGATTTTCAATTAGCACATTATGAAAGTGCTGTTTGGCCCAGCACCAATGCTGGACTTGAATTTTAATGAGGTAAACAAGGGGAATCTCTCAGTATAATTATAAATTGGTGTCATTTTATAATTTGTCAGGGTCAACATAAGGTTTATAAAGGATGATATCATCATAGACCACCTGATTTAACATGACATGTGAACATTCACAATTTATTGTCTGCCATTTTCTGCTTCAAATCCACACTAACATTAAACATTCAATATTATTATATCTGTACTACATAATTATCAAATTTCAAGGTTATTCAGGATATTTTTAATTTGAATAAACGTTTTAAAGCTGTTTTTAAAGCTTTTAAAGCTGTTTTTGTAACAGCATGCTTAAAAGCCGACTTGTCAGAGGATCACTCACTTGTTGTTGTAAGATTTATATTTAAATCATTAACTGGACAGAAAACGCTCTTAACGTTAAAATTTAATAGACAACACAAATTGATTCAGTAAATGTTAATAAATGTTCAAAATCCCAGTGCTTTAATTTTACAAATCTGTTCCTCCTTTTTCTTTGGTTTACTGTATATGTATCCACAATTGAAGGCTACCATTAACTTATTGTTTCAGAACTATTTTAAAAAATGCATTGCTGTGGTGTTTTCAAAATATCTTATGTGACTGATGAAACCTTGTTTTTGCTTAGCTTCTGTACAAATTCAGAACTAGAATATTAACTGGACCTGCTTTGTAACTGGAATACTGCATTACATTTGCCAATGTAACTTTGAAATATATGACTCATGCACTTTTACTACATTTCTCAGATTTTAGGAGTTATATTTATGAACATTAGTTTGGCTTCAGAAACCAAAAGAGTGATACAAATTTAGTTTTTGCGTACTTGTATTTTGCAATGACGTATTCTATTTCCTTTAGTATCCTCCTCACTGGCACAGTCGCAGTGCTTTGTGCCTTGAAGAACTAAATTAATTTTATTTTGGTATTAACAAATAGAGCAGCTCATTTCATCACCAGTAAAGAAAAACCACACTGGCACTTCATCAGAAATTTGCCTAGATTTTTACTTGCTACAACTGTTATTAGTACTGCCAATATACAAAACAATGGGTGAAGTTTCCTCTGTGAGGCTGAACTGTATAAACCAGTTAAAAAGATAAATGCTCAAATGAAAATTTGTAGACATGTTCTATGCAATGAGAAAATGCATGTGAAGCTTCCACTCTCTTTTAGACACTGTGAAGGACATGTTGTTATTAAAAAGAGATCATCTTGTCATCATTTTGTCTCCTCCTACCAGTTTGTAACAATGCAAGCTGAATGATTACGACTCGCATCTGAACAGTACAATCACAATCTGAATTAACTCCGTAATGGGTTTAAAATGGCAACAATATATGTGGGTGTGTCTTTAAATTTAATAAATTTTTTTTATAGTAAGTATAAGAATGAAATTCTTCTGCCTTGAAAACAACGCCTTTCCAGACATGACCTTTGCTGTTTTTTTTTTGACTTGTGTTGTTGCAGTGCTGTTGCAGTGCTGTAGAATCACTTCTTTGAGACATTTTTATTTGTAGTTTTTGACTCGAATTTTTCTTACATATTATTGTGCCTTCTGGAATAACTTGTCTCCTTGGAGTCATGCATGAGTGCATTACTGACTTCCACTCTGTACTGCTGAAATTGTAAAAAATCTAGTACTATTATGTGTTTTTGGAGTCCACTTGGTACTAAAGTATTACTTCTTGTGGCTTCCCTAGCATTGACCTGTATATAGCTGTATCTGGTATGGTGATGGTTTTGCCTATTTCTGGGAGGATAGGATTCAATTTCCTGTGACCCTAAATTCAAATTGAGCAGTTTCAATAATTTGATGGATGGAAACATGTATAAATATCTTGAAGTATGATTTACAAGGTTGCTAAGAGACACAACCCAGATCTGCTCCAAAGGCATCAGACTCTCTTTTTAAATTAAAGAAGAAAACGGTAATTCTCAAAATACAGAATCTATCAGTCTGAGAGGATTGTAATGTTCTCTTATTTTACAATGTATTATATAATATTTATTGCAATTATAATGCTTATATACAGGGTGTTCCAGATCTAATTATGCAGATCCAGATCATCTGGATGACTTTGATTTATGCGGGGACGATTCCAGTTCGGCTCGAAGACGATTCTTCGTGTTGTCAGTTTGCACACTTCTTGCTGGTCCGGGATTTTTTGGGTGATTTTCTATTTAATAAACTTAATAATTTATAGCGTAATGAAAATTGCATAATTAGATCTGGACCACCCTATATAAAGCTGATGCAGTATTATTATTATTTATTTTACTTTTGGCATGTCATTTCCTCATCTAGCTGCATTATGTGATGGTAAATCATGTGCTGTGCTCTTGTTTATGCAGGCAGTAAAGCCTACTGGAGTAGTGGGGGTTCAGAAGAGACTGGTAAAACTTGATCAAACTTTTTGCTAGAAATGATTTAACAGGAAACCACATCATCTTGATAGCTAACATACTTTGATTTAATCTCTCACACAGATTACACTTCAAGTCCCACTGAACAAATTTCATGTATTCAAGAACCTGATAGCTGTCTTTTGTCATGAATCAGCCCTGTTAAAGTGTGTAGAGGTTTTACAAAATTTTTGGTTGCACACCTAGAATTTGAAGCGTAACAGAAAGATTTCAGAACTGCAATAGATTTAGTGTCTACTGATTTATTTCAAGGATTGGAAAGTGAGTTTGAAAAGCATTTTCTTTTAGATTAGTTACTACTTCCTCTTATTGTTTTAGAACTTCTAATGTAGAATGATTAGTGATTTAGGGTTCTGCCTCCAAACTGTTTTTATAACTATATTTGTTGCTCAACCACATTAGTAACTGTGGAATCTGCATGGCATTTGACACTCTGATGCTGACTAGCTGCTGATTCATTAGATTCAGTTTTATACAGTGTCAGAGACATATATATACATATACATACATACATACATACACAGTGTATATAGAGTAACTATTTTCTAAAACCAGGCAAGTCTAGTTTTTTAAATTAGTTTAGATTTACATGTAGATGTTTGGGATATATTTGCTATTTTTCAGTATTGTGAGATACATGTTAGCCAAAATCACTACAAAGTAAAGAGAGTAACTTTTTTTTTTAAATGTTTTGTGAAATAGCTCACTGTACAAATAAAAAATTAGTTAGTCAGTCATTTTCTAACCCACTTATTCCTGAACATGGTTGTGAGGTGTGGCAGAGCAAGGCAGACAGTCCATTGCAGGGCTAACACACACACACAAATCACAACTAGGGCCAGTTCAGTGTCACCGATCCACCTAACCTTAATGTCTTTGGACTGTGGGAGGAAACCCATGCATGCAAAGAAAACACGATTGGTGATGTCAAAAAATTAATAATTAGTAGTTAATTTTTTTAATAGTGCTTTAGGCATTTAACTTTTGGTATTTGTTCTGAATGTCCTTGTTTTCTAGTGTTAGAATGCATCTGTATGTGTACACGTATGTTTGTATACATTATATAGCATTTTTTCCTACCATGCATTTGTTATCCATTCCACTTAATCCAATTCAAAATCAGAGGGACAAGAAAAGAAATTAAGGGTAGAGGGCATTCTGGAAGAAAGCACCTCTTCACATCTCTAGTCACTGTAACCTGTAGCAAACTAGAGGATTGAATGATTACATTTTCATCAAAAAAAATTCTCGGTTGCTCTCCCACTATGCTTACTATGTTAATAATGTGTGAATTTGCTACCAAATGATCTGTTTTAGTACTTATTAAAGATGGGTTACAATTATTGATAAATTTGAAATCCATGTACAGTGTCCACATTGAAATTCAAATTAGAAAATATGTAATCGACTTCATGTGATAGGTTTTAAAAACCTAGCTGCTACCGGGCAGTTAGTAAGTGATTAAAGGCACTTGACATCTGTGATGCCCTATTTGCAGCACAGTGTTAAAGGATGTATTGTTAATTTGATAAATCAAACCTTGTATGCACTTTTATATCCCTATAAAGGACAACTTTCTCATTGAAAACACATTGAGAGTTGAGTGTCAAAGTTATTTTCACATTCTGCCCATTGAAATATGTTGCATTTCCTCTTTCCACCAGGATCATATGGCCCTTTTTAATGTCACCAGTATATCTAACACTCATACAAAATATGAATTGTATCTTATTTATTGTTATACGTCCCAAGGATAGTTTTGGCAAACTAAGATAATTCCTGGTCTAGACCAAGTCTCATAAAGAATATTGCCCGCCATTTCAGGCATATTATTTTAAGTGGAGACATAATAGATATAACACAAAATAACAGTTAACTGTGTCAAAGTGGAGGAGAAGGTCCAATGTTAGTTGTATATTATTTGCTGAATTGTAATACCATTGATCAAAATCTCACCCAGAGTCAAATCCAATTTCTCCAGTTCCCCTGGAGGACGTTTAGAAGTTTTTTTGCAGTTGCCATTTTTAGGTTTGCTTCCTTAAGTAAATGTGGTTTCTTAACTGTCTTTTTAGTCATGTCCCAAGCTGAGATGACATGTTTGCTGTATGCCATTCATGGTAATATGTTATTTATTTCTCTACTCTTTTCTCTGTAGTGAAGTTCCTAAAAAAATGACCAAAGTACATAATAATAGACATGAAGATGTATTCTAATTGATAGGTAGTCATGTACAGTCTTGAAGGTCAGCAAGCCTGACTGACTAATGTGCGCTTTTTTTTCATTTAACTAACCCATTTTGTATAAATTAATTTTTTAAATATATTTAAACATTCCTACTTAAAAAAGCTTTTCCTTCATTCATTTAAATGTTTAAACACTGCAGCAATTGCAGTGTCTACAATTATTAGTCTTATTGAAATACTATTTATGAAAGTTAATCAGATTAATTATGCATTGTGTAATCAGAATATTGGTTATATAAAATATCTTGTGCATCACCTTTACAGTAATCTGTTTACTGCAAAGGGCCTTGTCTCATAGGTTATAAATCATTGTCATAAAGTGTCTGTATTAGAAGTCTGCATGGTGCAGATTTTTCTGTCTCATTTGGCTGCTAAAATTTTCTGGGGTTTTGTCGTGATTGTTACTCAGACATTGTAAAAAGGCAAAAGACCTACATATTTTGTCAGTTACATATACAACAGGCTTATATTTTGAGCCTATATGCAGCATGTTGTGGTACTGTGTGTGTGGCCTAGGGTTTGTTTAAAGAATAACACAAATGAGAGAGAACTGGGCAGAGTCATGTTACTATTCAATACTAGCTTGTAATTGCAAAAGATACCCAAATGAAAGTGTACATTTACAGAGGAGTTAAATAAGCATATTGTATTTTATCTCCGTATATTATGTATTTTATCAGTTGGAACACGGTGGGGTTATGTGACTTAATGAGTGAAGAAATAGCCCAGTTTTCAGGCAATTTATGTGGTTTGGTTATTGAGTTTGTTTAGTTCTTCTTAGTACTAGAGATAACTATAATTCTCTGTCAGTCGATTAGTTGATGGTGGCTGGGGATGATTGATTAGCTTATGCTTTCCATTTTTAGAATTTTAACTTGGCATGTGTCTCAGTACTTGTATATACTATACTTTATATAATTAAGCAATGTAGTATAAATGTATATCTTAGATCAATTCATTTTCCATTACAGTTGTACAATTAAAATCATTAGGGTTTTTGGTAGATGGCTTCAGTACTTTTTCCTCATTCAAGGGGACCTTGAGTGACTAGAATACCATTGCTTGTAGAATATAACTTTTAATTTTGTGGAGAGGAAGGCAGAGTGTGTGAAGTGTTTATCATTACTGATGATGGTTTGAGTTAATTGGACTGTATGGTGTGACCACTGGGGAACTTTCAGCCAACGAGAACACAAATTCACAATGTGTAGTTTTAAAATTTTATTGGAGTTATTTAAATTAGTAAGGCATAGTCTTCTTACATTGTCTGAGACCCATTCACAAAAGGATTTAAGTACCGTATTTTTCGCTCCATAAGACGCACCTGACCATTAGACACACCTAGGGTTAGAGGAGGAAAACAAGAAAAAAAATATTCTGAACCAAATGGTGTACTAATATATTTAATAAAATATAGCAGAATAATATTTCAACTATGTAAAGTCAACAGCAATATTAAGAACCATCATCACTGTCAGTAACAGTAACTGAAGTTATATCACCAATCTAGTCCCATCTCTATTTGTAATGCCACAAAGCCCTTCATGTCATCTTTTGTTGTGGGTTTCCACTTTGAAAAACGAGAATGTGGTGAGAGCGCACCTTGACGGATCAATGTCTGGGTATTCCTCCCACACGAACCTTGCCGTAGATGCATCGGCGGCGCGAATGCGCTCAGCTGGGGCGGCATTGGCTGGTGTCCGATCAGCTGATGCCAGTTCCTCACTCTCAGCAAAATCAATCTCTGAAATATCAGAATCTTACTCGGCGATAATGCACAAAACATCGGCGTGTGAGTAATCCCATGAGGAGCTTAAGATGCATACAGCAATAGAAACATGAAAATAAGGATATAGACCCATGATGAATAAGGATGAATAATAATAATGCATTTTATTTACATAGCACCTTTCCCAAATAATACAGCTAAACAATTGATAAGTAAATTAAATAAATAAATACAAATAAATAAATTGGTATAATACAGATATTTAAAAATTAAGTTAACAAGTACATCGGGAAGAAGAATTGAAATGCCTGACAACAGTGGGCAGCAAAGACCCCCCCGATGCGCTTCTTGGCACACTATGGTAGAATGAGCCTGTAGATAAGCACTCCCAAGAGAGTGTCACCTGGTCGGGATGGAGGGGATTTTTCATGATGGTGTCCAATTTTGCCACAATCCACTTTTCCACAACAGCTTCCAGTGTCTCCAAGGTTCGCTATATGATGGGGCAGGCTTTCCTAATATGTATGTTCAGGCATTGTGATTCTTTTGAGCTCAAGTTGCTTCCTCAGGAGACTGCAGCGTAGAACAGTACACAAGCTTCTATGGGCAAATCACATATCATATAATAAAATATCTAATATTTTCCCAACAATACACCCACATTTCTCATTAATGTCACGTTTAATGACCTCACCCATTAATATCAACTCGTGTTGTGTTCTATGTATGAGCACATGCAGAAACTGATACAGATACCGTATGTAGTAGCCATTAGCCTGACATTGAATTATTAGTGTTGAGTTAGCTTTAAATTGGTAAAGTTAGCAAAATAAATTACATTATGTATAGTACACATGTCAGTGTGATTTATTGAGCAGTCAAAACACCAGGTAAGCGTGTGTTTAACCTGAAATGGTTGAGAAATGCGGACTACAAAGATTGGCTGCAATAAGACAAATCAAATAAGCATATGGCTGGGTGCCATTACTGCATGAAGAAGTTTGGCATTTGGAATATTGCTCAGTTTGCTTAGAAAAAGCTATATAAAAGGAAGTAAACATTGTGAACCGAGGAAATGAAAGGAAGCCAGTAATTCTGTTAAGAATTCTTTTGGACCTTTTGCAGCGCTATTGTTGACCTGTTCAAGTGCCAGTGGATTAGCCGTCAGTAGTGCTAGTGAGAGCTCTAGTTGAGCTAGTGATACTTCCACTATATTACCATCTTTGTCTTCATATCTGAATAAAAGTGAATGTCTGAAATCCTCTAGGTGTTAAATGTCATAGAGAAGTATTATTCATACTTGTCAAGAAGTGAAGATGTGGGTAACCTTTTCAGGAAACATTTCCTGATAATGAGTCCTAAAGGGTATTTGGATTGCCTTTCTTAGGTATAATTCATACTTTTCATCTGCAACAATTTGCTACCTAAAATATGCCAAAAATATTTTTTATGATCATAAATTCTCCTAATATATATCAGGTCACTAGCACCCTAACACAGTTAAGTTTTATTTTTACATGTGTCTTAAAGTGTTGTTTTAGTATAAAGCACTTAAATAAGACATGTTTTCTTCATATTTTCTTTTGTCTTTTGCTTGCACATAAAAATATTGGTATTAGCCAGGTCTGCGCCTACCAGAATTATAATGGCACATTCTTTGTCTAGAAAAAAATATATCTGTTTGTAAAGTGTAGCAGTCCTGCATAGAATTGCATACAATTATGCAATTATGCTATTAATCTGGATAAATACTGTGACCTTTAATTTCAGTTTTGTAAGTAATTTAAAATAGGCCATGTATTTGAGTTCATATTTGTTATGAGATTCATGTAATTTTGCTGTGGATATTCTCAACTGGAGTGTAATGTAAGCCTAGGTTTTTGTGCTGGTTGATACTGGAAAGTCATTAAACGTCCTAGAATTTGAAATGTAGTGTACGAACCCTGTGTAACACACATAATCATACTTACTAATTCAGGAACGATTTAAAGTCATCAGGTGGCATGTCTTTGTATGCAAATTGAAAAAACAGAAAAAAAGCATACAATTACTGGGAACACATGGAAATTCTCCTACAGTGACAGAGCTTGGATTTAAACACAAGCTCCTAGAGGTGTTCCAGTCATGCCTACCATGTTAAGTAAAGCCTCCTGAAGCAAAGTACATTTTTGCTGCACAAACAAACCCCCCACTCCACCTTTCCATATGAGATAATACATTTAATTCACATACAGTATATATTCCTATGCAGGCTTTGGGATACAGTGCATTCTCTGAGCATCATGCAGATAAATGTATTGTTTTTGGAAAAAAATGTAAAACGACAAAAAAGATTAGCTCAAAATAATAGAACACAATATAGGTATTCAATACAACAGATATATAATATGAAATGGAATGCAAAACAGAATTTGTACCCTTGCTTCTCCTGCAAATTTCACTAAATAATTTTGCTGTTTCAAAATTGCCCTACAGGCTAAAAAGTGCCTCCTCTTTTAAAATAACTATGCATTTTACAAACTTAAGAGACTTTTAAAAGACATTGTGTCTGACACCATAACATCCATCCATCATCCCACCCACTATATCCTAACTATAGGGTCACGGGTGTCTGCTGGAGCCAATCCCACCCAACACATGGTGCAAGGTAGGAAACAAACCTCAGGCAGGGCGCCAGCCCACCGCAGGGCACACACCCACACACCAAGCACACACCAAGCACACACTAGGGACACATTAGGATCGCCAATGCACCTAACCTGCATGTCTTTGGACTGTGGGAGGAAACCCATGCATAAAAGGGGAGAACATGCAAACTCCACGCAGGAAGGACCCGGAAAGTGAACCCAGGTCTCCTTACTGTGAGGTAGCAGTGATACCACTACACCACCGTGCAACCCACACCATAACATATTTTGGAAATTTGCAAAATTTTACAAAAGTACATAATTAGAATATATACAATGGAGTAACATGGGTGCTGACTGTTCATAAAAATCGGGAACAAAAATGTATAGGCAATAATGTAAATAATAATCCAGTAACACACTGGTGTAATATAGGAGATACAGGCATGGCAAAATAAAATTAAATGATCAACTTAGCAGCAGGAGTGCAAATGTAGACTTGGAGTACATTATTAAAGACTGATTTAATTCAAAGTTTAAGCGCCTATCAAGTGGGCATATATTAATACTTGTATTAAAACTCTGCAAATGTTGTTTTCTGTTGTTTACCACCATCTTGATTATATCTACAGTCATTCCTGTCGCACTAAAAAAGTTCTCCATATGAAGAACTGGAAAAACTGATGCTTTGTATTGATTGCAGTGTTCTCCCTAGCGTCTTTTAGCTGGGCGCTCCGTCCGGCAAATTTAGTTGAGCGCCTGGCTGGGCTGTCATCTCGCATGACATTGTGAGATAACATCGGCAGATCTGCAGGCACAGGCAGATCTAATGATCTGCAGTGATAGCAAGGGACGAGCAGGCGGGTGGGCAAATATTGCTAAAGCTAAGAGCGGGGATGAGGCAGAGCAGAGTTCACAAACAAAGAGTATGGGGAGGTGGGGTTTCGAGAGTGGGCTGTACATGGCAATAGTGGGGGTGTAGCAGCTTAATACAGTAGAAAGGAGTATGGAGAGGTGGGTGGACGAGAGGGGACTGTACATGCTAATAGCAGGAGTGGAGCGGCAGTTCACATGGAAACAGGATATGGAGGTGGGCTGGCAAGAGGAGGACTGATAAAATAAAAAACGTCTAGTTGAACCAGCCTGTCAGATATCAGAAAAAAGGTGTCAGGAAGTGATATCTCTGTTCTTAGCGTCAGCGCAGTCTGTATAGTGCAGCTGACAAACAGCAGCTCTCTTCTTATACAGTACATAGCAAACCTGTATACCTACATACCTATGTTGTTTAAGCATTAGGTGTGTTCTGTGTGCAAAAATCCTTGTAGCACTCACTGTGGTTCCTGTTTAAAGTGGTCCCATCTGCCACTCTTATATTTGCTCATATTTGGACCTGTGTCCATATTGCAAAAAAGTGTGCAGAAACCCTTGCAGCACACACTTTGCCCTGAGCAAAAGTTTTGTCACTGAATTACTGAGGGTTTTGTACGGAAGCATATTAGGGCCATGGTGAAGAAAAAAAAATACAGACGATGTGAAGAAAAAAAAACTGTGTCGAGAATAAAGTCGAGATGTTGACTTTATTCTCGACATTTCCACTTTAATCTTGACTATTATGATGAGAATAAAGTCGACATGTTGCTACATAACTTATGATGGGGTTTGAGAAAATCTAGTAAATTAAACATTCATTTTAAGATAGTTTAGTTTACGATGTTCTACTTTAATGACAAACTACGAGAATAAAGTCAACATGTCGAATTTAACTCGCGATAAACAGTGAGAATAAAGTGGAAATGTCGACTTTATTCTCGACATAAGCGTCGAGATTAAAGTGGAAATGTCGAGAATGCGTACCTGCCGTAGTGCAAGTGTGAACTGAATATCTAACACGCTCTCCCTTTCCCACTGAAAAGGCTTATTCATAGGTACTTTAAATTTTTTCAAATGTTTTACCAACATGAGCAAAAGAAGTAGTCAGAAAACAACACTGATCAGTTATTTCAGAAAAGAGACGTCACAAACTAATGAAGGTGCGGCGTCAACTCCTTATGTGGCAATTTCAGACAAAGACATTGCAGAGGCTGGTCCATCAGGGATAGTCTCTTCAGCACACACTCTGCTAATTGATAAATCTAAGCACCGCTTATCCAGCATAAACAAACAATGGTTTAAAGATTTTGATTGGCTAATGGTCAAAGAAAATGTTATGTGGTGCTTATTGTGCATGAAATACTCAAACAAACACCCCCCAAGGAAGGGTTACTTTGGGTAAACGTGCCATACACAAGAATTTGAAAAGAAAGCTTGCTGGACCATGAAAAAAGTAAAATGCACATTAAGTCTTCTGCTGACCTTTTAGGAAAGCGTGTACTAGAGCAAACTGGAATCGGTCAAACTGAAAGATCTGTATCTGTTAAATAACTTACAGAGAGATGCCTTTATGGGAGCTTTAAGATCCATGCATTGTTTGGCAAAAAATGAGTTGCCACATACAACGTTGTTTGAAAAGCTGTTGGAACACTGTAAAGAAATGGGTTGTTCCTTTTTACAACATCTCAATATTGGTAAATTTGCACATTACACCTCTGAAAAAATAATGCAAGAGCTGCTGGATGTCTTAGCATCAGAAATAAAATCTAACATACTGAAAAATAAACACACAGAAATGTTTTTTCAGTATTCTGTGTGATGAAACCACAGATATCTCAGATGTAAAACAATTCATTATTTACATTAAATATGTTTGCTAGGTCACTTAAGAGGTCAGAATTAGTTTTATATCAACCCGCAACATGATTGATGGCAAAGCGGAGCCTATAACCAACACACTGAGTGAGACTATGGACATTCTGGGCATGAAGACTGCTAATCTGGTTGGACTAGGGTCAGATGGAAAAGCTGTTATGACTGGGAAACAGAAAGGTGTGGCAAAACTGCTTAGAGATAAAACATCTGGACTCTTGGTCAACTGCCACTGTGTAAACCGCAGATTGGCCCTTGCAAGTAAGCTGCTGCACCTTATTTAACAAAACTGAACATCTTAAGGCAGCTATTCTATTTCTTCCAAAATTCTTCAGTTAGGATGGCTGGTTTAACGGAAATTCAAAATATTCAGAAAATTTCCCCAGATTAAGCTGAAAATGGCCAGTGGCACTAGATGGCTGTCTGATGACTTTGCAGTACAGTCACTACGACAGTATACGACGAGTGATCTCCTTGGAGGGCCCAGATCCTGGGGACTTTGACTATGAGAAAGCTGCAGACAACTGGGCCTCTAGGAAGAAAAGAAGAATAAATATTTAACTAAAGACGCCTTCTGCATATGCAAGTTGGCTTTGAAGAATATTATTAAATTTTTCTTCATTCGGTTTCCAATATTTTTTTTTTCATTGTTTTCACTTTTCTTCTCGACAGCGACAATACTTGTGTCTCTTGGTTTATGTCATTACAATTGTTATTTAAAATTTTTGTTAGGGTTGCAGGATCCTGAATTGGATACTTCTTAAATTTAATAAAAATATTCTGGCACAAGTGTCAAACCTTAAAAAAGGAAGTCATATTGAGCTTTGGAAAATAATTAATAATAATTAACTAATAAAAATAGTGCACATTTAATTTTCCCCATCCCGCCCCACCCGGCTACTTTTTCTTGCCACCCGGCTGGAAAACATTTCTGGGGAGAACACTGGCTTGGATGGTAATATTCTTTTATTTGCATATATTAATGAGGATACGTGACACAGTATTCATCGGTAAATGTATACGGCTAACCATTATATTCTGATTTCATTGAATTTTGTGATTATATTAGGCTAGTCTGTTTAGTTCAAATAAGTATAATTTGTATGGATACAGTTTTTGTGGATTAGTGGTAAAAATTATTACTTTTGTTGCTGTCACTATAAGGTACCTGGTAGTTTAAATACAGAGCTACCACCAGATACATTCTCTTTGAATTATATTATAAATGTAATTTTTCATTTATGTGAAACATTTTTAAATATTTTTAGAGAAATGGAAAAGGAAAAAAACAGGCCAATATAGAAAAACAAAAATGTTTTCTGCAATGTCATGCTCAAATGCATACCTTTCGTATAGAGTTTTGCAGACTCATTTGGCATTGATGATTCCATGCAGAGCACATTTGTGCAATTGCTATCACGAGTTGATCACTTTGCAGACAATTTGAATTCAACATGTAGTTGGTTTTCATGTTTGTATTAGATCACATTGTTCTGATTAATTAAGTTTTATTAATTTTGCAGTTTCAGGATCAATATCTTTATACAGACATATTGAATCTGAATCACTTGCAAAATCACTTTGAACAGTCAACTTAAATTGCAGATGAGCCAAAAAACTGAACAGTTTGAGTGTAACTTTACTTAACACTGAATCACTTATTAACACTGAGTCAAACACAGCTGGTATGGACCTTTCAATACCATTGAGACTTTTCTTTATAATTGCTCATAATTTTACACAGTCATGTTGGAATTGCCAGTTAACATAACTCATTTGTCTTTAGGGGTATTGGATAAAAAATTGTATATACAGGCAGTTCCCGGTTTACTTACGAGATTTGTTCTTAAGTTGAATTTGTATGCAAGTCGGAACAGGTACATTATTTTAATAGAGGCTATTGTTGACCGACTGTAACCAAGTGCTCTGCATATATATATATATTTATACCTCTCTCTGACCTTTTTATTATTCCTGCTTTATTTTCCATGGTGATGATTTTTCCCTTCTTTATCACCAGCACTTGTGTCAGATTTGTGTTTCAAAGACATTGTTGAAGGGTGAAGACAAAAGGTTAAGATGAACTCTTCTGCACAGCACTGTACATGCTATCACAGCAGAAAGGCACCCCTCATCTGCACGTCTGGTGTACTCATGAGAGACAACTTCCTGCTATGTACGTGATGGTACAAGCAGGCTTGCTATTGAGAAAGAATGTTAGCAGCGAGGGGCGGTTCACCACCTGCCCACCACACAGTCACCTCCACTTGCATATATGCTGTCTGCAGCGTCAGCGCACTGAGAGCGAACAGGGTGCAGCCAAAGGCGGGTAGTGAATCGTCCACCACTGCCCTCATTCAACAGGCAACCGACCGAGGCACACTACAATGCTGCCCCCCGCCGCCCCATTCACCCTCAATGGCCTTCATTCAGCTACAACCGGGTCACCGCTTGCAGCCTTACCAGCTGCCCACTGAGAATGAACAGGGCAGCCGTTCAAGAGACACTCCAAGTCTGTTTGGTGGGCGAGCAGTGAACCCCCATTCTCTGCCCCATCAAGCCTCCATCCTGGACACAAGCGCCTGCCATGCACCCAGCCTCCTACTGAGAATGAATGGGGTGCGGCCCCCACTGCCCCATTCATCAACCAGAGCTGCCTGAGGGACACTGCACTGTGCGAGCAGCGAAACTGCCCCCTCCAACCACCACTTGCAGCGTCCCTTGGCTGAAGATGACAGAGTGGCAGTTACTTAGGAGCCTGTGTCATGTCCCCCAGACAGATGAAGTAGCAGCTGCGGCCCAGTTCGTAAATTGTATGTCGGATGTCCGTAACTTGGGGACTACCTGTATTGAGGAAAACCCAAACAGATGCCGAAAGAACATGCAGTCTTCACAAAGAGAGCAAATGGGTGTAGGATTCAAACCCAAGATGCTGGATCCATGAGAAGCCATTGCACCACTCAATTTTATTGTTTGGTAGTAGGCAAAGTGTTGTATGTAGTAGGGAAAGTGTTGTATCAGCAGTTTCTCAAAAAGTGAAATTTAAAGTTTGACAAACCCAGGACTATTGGCTTATTTAGCAAAGCAGAACGAGCAGACAGCTTGGATACAATTGTCTTACCAGACTTACTATTGGGATGTTAAAGGTAAATGGTATGAAGGCACACTTTGTGAACAAATAGAAGTAGAGTTTGATCTTAATTTTCATAATAAAAACAAAATTGGGATGAGCAATGGCCAAACAGTTTGGACGCAATCTATAATGCGGTATGAAATTCATTGCAGTTCGGTTTTGATCATTTAAAAACGATGCTTTTTGCGGGCAGCATGGTGATGTGTATGTATACATAGTGCTGCCATTTCATGGATCCAGGGTTCTGGTTGGAATCCTACATACTGCGTTTGTCTATATAAATTCAGAACATTTTCTCAATGTCTCTGTTCTTTTTCAGCAGTTTCAAAGATTTGCTGGTTAGGTTGAGTGGCAGTTCTAAAATCACTGTATTTTTGAGTTAGTGGTCCCTGTCCAGAGGTGTTTCTCGCACTACATCCATGCAGAAAATTAATATAGGTCCATGAGAAATTGGCCTAAAGCTGGCGTCATGGAATGCATCAAAATTCATAATGCACCAACAGGATTAATGAGCAATGGGAATATACCGTGCATGTCACTTTTTATACATAGGCACCTCCACTCATTTTTTCCACGCCTAATAGTGCAGTAACAACTTTTTGTTCCTGATCACTATGGTCACCTGTTGTCTTTCTCTTGCTTGACACTGCTTTATTCTTGTTGTTTTTTGTTAATCCAACTTTTATGTGTTGCTTTGCAGGTTTCTCTTTTAAATTCAGTTTGATGTAAGCCTAGAGAGGATCTGGCCATTGCACTTCTTTAATTCCATATAACCAGTGATGATCCCCTGTCAGGCTGCTTGCTGTTATGCTATTTTCATAACCATGAAGTTCTTATTGATCACTGGCTAAATTCTGGAGCTTTGAAATACAAATTCAATAAAAAAAAATTCTGTTTTACTATTTATTAAAATTATTTTAATAAGTAACTAGGGGGCTTTGCCCCCTGCTCGCTTCGCTTGCCCCACCCCCTTCTCACCCCAGGGTGTGCTACGCGGTAGCTACTTTGCATCTCTGCTTCTCGTGTTGTGAAGAGTGGGGTTGAACGCACGCTAAGGAGATGCGGTCGCTCCTCTGAAACCCCCCCCCTTGAACAGTGATACAATGGGAAACAAATACATTTTTTTTAACTTCCTCTATGCTCAATCAGCTGGCTTGCTGCTGCTGCTGCTTGTGCTGTGCTGCGTGATCTGCATGTCGCACAGCTCTTCGAACATTTAAAAGCCTGTACAGCAGCTGTCCTCCTTGTCCCACAGTTGTTTCTGTGTAAATTGCGTCTCGACCCAAGATTTTTTTTATATAATAGAGAGATTGATGGTCATAGGTGGTTAGCCGTGTGTTGGATTTTGACAGCTTGGCCTAGGGTCTAAAACACTTTAAATACTAGTAAGTTTTATTAAACATTTTCTCTTGCAGGGGTAGACATATTGTAAATCCATATGGTAGTCTGCTGGGCTACTAGCTTTGCAAACCTGGCACAATTTCTATATATTGCTCACTAGTCGGTGTGTGCCATCAGACCCATTAACCAACAATGACGAAGGGAGGGCGAGCATAGTATTCTTGTGAGTGGGTGACATACTTAATGAAGAGATCCACTTCAGATTTTTTTGCATGTCTTTCTTGCACTTCATTGACCTGTTACATCATTGTCAGCCCTTTATTCATCATTCTGGCACCCATGTGACCAGCCACTAATAGAAATTCACCATTTAGGGTACACAGTACCACTCCTGCATAGCTACATAGAAAAATTCCTTGTGCAGTATGTGGCAAAGACCCAGTGTGTGTCTCTGCCTCTGAAGTTATTTTTGCTGTGCTGCCCTTGCAACCAACGTGGTTGTGGCAAGTATAAACCAGGCTTTAGATGGTGGTTACAGCAGTCTAGCATGCTATACGCAGCTGTCTTTAAAAAAGACATCAAGGTTAAGATTGTACATTACAAACTGGGCACTTTGTTTTTATCAAATTGTTTTTGATTAGGACAGTATTGCATGGACCAAGGATATGAAACATCTGGTAGTACACTGGGCTTTGTAAGTCTGTAATTCGGTTGTCTGGTAGTCCCAGGTATATGGACTACCTATTTGTTCATCCCTGTTTTGATTTGATCAGTATATTGCTTACTGCTTGTAACTTGACATTTTTTTCAATAAACTGAAAGTAAATTGATTTTATGCATTGCTTAAGTTTTCATGTTATTTTTTCTGTTGATAATTTAATAAAAAGGAAATTAATTGAAAGTATACACTGCTTAACTTAACAGAAACTGCTTCTGCTATCGATGACACACGTTTAGTCACTTTCACATGTAAAATTTTATTTTGTATATTTTACAAAGTACCCATATTTATTTTTTTAATTGCCCATATTTTAGTCTGTTGGAGTAAAAATAATTTCCCCATAAAAAATAAAATACTTTCTACTCTTTCCCTAATTATTTCACTGCGAAATTCTTTCTCTGTGTGGAGCTATTGAAACAACCATTCGTTTTCATACACTACTGACTGTTTGTATCAAGAGGCAACCCTGAAATAGCATACTAAGTCACTAACTGATTAGTATGTTTTTTTTTCCTGCTAGCATTTTGTGTACAGCAAGTGGGAAGGTGCCAATGGACAGCAAAGCTCTTTTGCTGCTTGTACCAGGCAGAAGTAATTTTACATTGTTACCTGTTTGCACTGAAAAAGACATATTTCTGATGCCACACAACACATTCAATAGTATTTGTAGAATATTCATAGCTTTAAATTGAAATTTATATATAAACTAAATTATAGGCTTTAGAGGAAGAGAGTTAAAGTGGGTGTTTGGCTTAAGATCTTAAAGTACTGCTCTGTTGTGTTACTTTAAAAAAATTGTATGTTTTGTACAGACAAATAGGCACATTCCTTAGGTTAGATTAATTTTATTAACAAGCATTATCGCAAGTCAATGCAATATACATAATGATAGAACTTAGTTGTTCACATAGTGGAAAATTATATTGTAGACTCTATTGCTGCTTTTTTGATTCTGGAATCCTGAGTGACTGTGAACTACAATAAAATGATACAGAAGAATTGTGGAACTGTCACTGATTTTAATCAAGTTTAGTATATTATGGAAGCACAGACTCAAAAGTGTTATGTTTTGGAGCCTAGAACCATAGCAGGCCAGGCCTGTTCTGCATATTCAAAATAGTCCTAACTCCAAATAGCTTAAACTCCAACTGAAAACAAGAAAAATATATCAAAATTGACAAAGATCAAAAAGGAGTCAGAATGGCTTGCCTAAAAGACAATATAATAGCAAACTGGTGCCAATAGACTAAATTAAAGAAGAATACAAAAAACAAAGCGAAAGAAGAAAACTTAACTTCTAGGTGGTTATAGTCTGTTGTAGCAAAAAGTCAAAGACAAAGTTAGACTCAGTCCCAGATCTGGAGACTTTGGCCAAATGGCGGCTCAACACCACCTGGGCATTCTAAAGCATTACAAACATTATGTAGGGCAGTCTAATAAGATGACAATATCCTTTCAACCTTTGATTCTATGGTCCCCAGTTTTGCTTGTGTAGCTGCTAATCCTTACATTTTTGTAGAAATTACTAACAAACAGAGAACAGTTAATCAGCTACTTTACCCAGAAGTGCTAGACTAAATAGATGAGTTGTCACTTTTAATTTAAAAACCGCGCTTATAAAAGCAGTATGGTCATTCCACATCTTTAAGGACCGCTGTATCAACCTTCCACTTTTGTTTTATCAATCTGTGGAATCATTACTAGGTTGGCATCTTGAGATCTTAACAGCATACTGTACTCTGATTTGTATATAATAATAAGTTCAGAATTTTGAGTAGACCTGAAGCCACTTGAGGCTTTATATGTTAAAGGAGACTTTTGAAATCTTTTGTAAGCTTAACCAGAAGCCACTGTAAAAACTTGAAGAAGAAGAGTATGTGATGATCCTTTCTGGTTCTAGTAATGTTTCTTTTAGCAGCATTTTGAATTGGCTAAACCTTACATGTGTAATGATTTGAACAGCCTGTGAATAATGCAATGCACTAATCAATTCCACTAAAAACAGTGCACAGTTTATTTCTCATTATCTCCCCTATTTACAAAAAGTTATAATATTCAGTATGTTTGACCTGGAAAAAAACAAGATAGACTGGTGTCAGAGACAATGAATTAGTTAGGGTTGATTAGGTGAACATAACAATACAGAATTAAACCTACAGAATTAAAATAAGAATTAAACCTGCAGAATTAAGACAAAAGTTTACAGTCTTTACATTCCCCTAATTAATAATATTTCTGTTTCTCCTGTATTTAAAAACAAGCAGTTACCATCTATTCCATCTTTATTCACTGACACAGTTAATTAAGGTCACTATAGAAGAAATGTCAGTGCCCTCCATAATGTTTGGGACAAAGATACATTTTTCCTTGATATGCCTGTCTGCTCCACAATTTAAAATTATAAATCAAGCCATAATCAGACTTGATTAAATTGCACATTGCAAACTTTAATTTAAGGGTATTTGCATACATATCGGTCACACCATGTAGACATTACAAGGCACCATAACGTTTGGATCATAGCAATGGTGGATATATTAAAGCAGTCTTATTTAGTACTTTGTTGCATATGACTGTTTGAAGTCTTCGATTAATAGACATTAGCAAGTTCTGAGTATCTACTCTGGTGGTACTCTGCTAAGCCTCTAATGCAGCCATCTTCAGCTCTTGCTTGTTTTGGGGGCTGGTCCACTTAAGGTTTGTCTTCAGCCTATGGAAGACATGCTCAATTGGATTTAAATCAGGTGATTGGCTTGGCCCTTCAAGAATGTTCTATTTTTTAGCTTTGAAAAAGTCCTGTGTTGCATTTGTAGTATGTTTGGGATCATTATCTTGTTGTAGGAAAAAGCGCCATCCAAGGAGATTGGGGGCATTTACTGGAACTTGATGTTTCTACACACCATAGAATTCATTGTGAAACTGCTGTCAGTAGTTAGATCATCAATAAGATCAGTGTGCTAGTACCTGTGGCAGCCAAACGTGCCTAAGCCATAGCACCCCCACCACCATTTTTAACACATGTTGTCTCATGCTTTGGTTCTGGACAGTTACTTTTTTTTTCTATACTTCTATCCTGCCATCACTCTGATACAGGTTCATCTTTGTGTTATCTGTCCACAAGACCTTTTTCCAGAATTCTGCACACTCTTTTAAGTGTTTTTTTCCAAAGTGTAATCTGACATTCTGTTTTTGTGGTTAACTACTGGTTTGCATCATGCAGTTGAGCCTCTGTATTTCTATTCAAGAAGTCTTTTGTAGATAATAGTCTCTGACACGTACACATCTGCCTCTTGAAGACTGTTTCTGATCTGCTTGTCATGGTTGTGGGCCTTTTCCATTACTATAGTGCCGATTCTTCTGTCATCAGCAGTGGAGGTCTTCCTTGGCCTATTAGTCCCTTTTGTGATTACTGAGCTTACCAGTATGTTTTTTTCTTTTTAATGATATTCCAGACAGTTGATTTAGGTAATCCTAAGGTTTTACAGATGTCTTTAATGGTTTTATAATAGTTTTCAGCTTCATAATGGTTTCCTTGACATTCATTGACACAGCTTTTATCCTCATGTTGACCAATGGCAACTACAGGCTCCAAATGTAGTCTGTAGGTAGAAGCAAGTCTAGGAATTTTATGCTTGACCTGATGAAGCAGTGAAACTGAGTAATTACTAACACCTGAGTTGCCAATTGTCCCAAGCCCTATGGTGCCCTGAAATGGGGGACCCATGTTTAAAAAGTGTTATAATTTCTACAAGGTGTGACCAGTGTATACAAATACCCTTAAATGAAAGCCTGCAATATTCACTTTAATCATGTCTGAATTGTTTGATTTATAATTTTAAATCAAGGAAACTTTTGTCTTTTAGTTTTGTCCCAAATATTATTGTAGAGGGCACAGCTATACATAGCTAAGTGTCAATTGCATATGTTTTCTGAATATATTTGCCAGTGGAAGCATATAAAGTGTAAAATTCAAAGGTCTGTACTGAATCCTGAGGGATCCCATGTTTAACTTAAGAATGTAATGAAGGAGCAGTGTCACCACATTTCTGTATATGATGAAATATATTTAGTTCCACTATAAAATCATAAAAGGGAAGGTACAAACATTTTTGTTATTTTTTTGTTTCCTTTTACTTTAACTATGGACATTTAAGGATTTGTATCTGTATGGTTTGTTTTCTCTGAGGAAGATTACATGATTACTATTCAACATTTTATACCTTTTCAATTTATTTTTCATTTAATTTTTATTGGGCCTGTATTGTAACTTCCATCTCATTATTCCAGACTGCTATAAATATATTGTACAGTACATCTATGTTTTTTTGGCTTGTTGAATTTCTTTTTATCGTATTTGTGATCATGTTTGTAATACATATACAAATTGCATTTTACAGTGCATTTTCTAAAGGCAGTAAATGAATCATGTAAGGTTATATAAGCATTAAACAATAAACTACTTCAGTCCAGGGAAAGAAAGGGACACTTCAGTGCCTGACCTGAGGCACAGAGAGTTTCAAGATTGTGTTAGTGCACTGTGTGCAACTGGGACGCTAGACTAGCATTTGCTGTATGTTTTGAGAATTTGGAGTGCATGTTCTGAAGATTACTTTGCTGTTCCAGGTGGAGGTAGCCTTTCTATGTTTGGTCCATTAGTTGTCGACACTTATGTTTCCTGGCTAGTTATCTGCTGTAGGCAGTGAAGAATACGGGATCTAGCAGATCATAGGCTGCTGGTCACTGAGATTTCATTTGAATTACTCCTATGTCTCATATATGAACAGCTAAATTAAGGCAAACGGATATGAGCAGAAGACAAAAAGGCATTGGACTGTAAAGCATTTACCAAATTGCTGGTTTGATCCTCAATACTAGTGCTAGTGTTTCGCTAAGCAAATAACTTGTCATTGAGATTTAGAATAAAGATCTTTGATTTAGAATAATGAAGTAATGTGGATTGGAATTATTTATAAGAATGCAAATGGAGACCTTGCTCTTCTTCAGAATAGAAAAAGAAGCCTCTAGAATACTGTAGAAGTAACATTTGAGATGAAATTACTATTATTTGCTGTCCAGTGATCTCTGACCCATAAGGTCAATAGCAAATTTTCACATCTGTGTGGGAACTAACAAATGGCACAGGAATAAAAGACAATGTACTGTGTATCAGAAACTAGTCAGACCAAACATCAAGAACATAGGACAGAGGACCTAGGAGAGGTGTGAATTATGAACTAAAAAATAGTATCAAGAGATAAATACCCTAACAGCTTAGAAAATAAGCTTAACACTCAGAGAAGTAGCAATGTCATGAAACCAGAATATTTGCATTAAGTACCAGTGCCAGTAAGATTTCATGATACTCAACAACTATTCTATACCATGGCAAAAAAAAGAAATCATCATCTTTCAACAGCTTTTTATTAAATGTTACTCCATTATTCAAGTGAGTGATATTGTGCTTTATTTCTGCAATATAATATCAAATATATAATACTAAGTGCAGCAACAGCTTTAAAATGATGGTATATCCATCAAGAAGATACCCAAGTCTCTAGTATTGGCAGTCATAAATATCAAAATACATTGCAGGACTTGAATTTTAAAGTATGATAAACATGGGGATTCCCCCATTGTAACAATAAATAGGGAGTTTTATAATCTTTGGGGGGATTTCATCATAGGGTTTATAAAAGATGAGATCATCAGAGAATTACCTGATTGACTAATTTGAAAATTATTCTTTGATATTTTCTCTCCAGTAATTGGAAAATAAGGCATAAAATTAATATTATCAGTGAAAATCCAAACATTATCATATCTGTGCTATTACTTTAGTAAATTAGCTGTTTTGTAACAATTTTCTTTTTAAATCTAGTTTGTCAGAGAATCCCTCATTTCATTTGTAATATTTGCTTTTGTATGATCTATAAGATTTACAGTGCATCCGGAAAGTATTCACAGCGCATCACATTGTTGTTATGTTACAGCCTTATTCCAAAATGGATTAAATTCATTTTTTTCCTCAGAATTCTACACACAACACCCCATAATGATGTGAAAAAAGTTTGAGGTTTTTGCAAATTTATTAAAAATAATAAAATTAAGAAAGCACTTGTATTCACAGCTTTTGCCATGAAGCTCCAAATTGAGCTCAGGTGCATCCTGTTTCCCCTGATCATCCTTGAGATGTTTCTGCAGCTTAATTGGAGTCCACCTGTTGTAAATTCAGTTGATTGGACATGATTTGGAAAGGCACACACCTGTCTATATAAGGTCCCACAGTTGACAGTTCATGTCAGAGCACAAACCAAGCATGAAGTCAAAGGAATTGTCTGTGGACCTCCGAGACAGGATTATCTCGAGGCACAAATCTGGGGAAGGTTACAGAAAAATTTCTGCTGCTTTGAAGGTCCCAATGAGCACAGTTGCCTCCATTATCCATAAGTGGAAGAAGTTTGAAACCACCAGGACTCTTCCTAGAGCTGGCCGGCCATCTAAACTGAGCGATTGGGGGAGAAGGGCCTTAGTCAGGGAGGTGACCAAGAACCCGATGGTCATTCTGTCAGAGCCCCAGAGGTCCTGTGTGGAGAGAGGAGAACTTTCCAGAATGACAACCATCTCTGCAGCAATCCACCAGTCAGGCCTGTATGGTAGAGTGGCCAGATGGAAGCCACTCCTTAGTAACAGGCACATGGCAGCCCGCCTGGAGTTTGGGTATGGTCTGATGAGACAAAGATTGAACTCTTTGGTGTGAATGCCAGGCGTCACGTTTGGAGGAAACCAGGCACTGCTCATCACCAGGCTAATACCATCCCTACAGTGAAGCATGGTGGTGGCAGCATCATGCTGTGGGGATGTTTTTCAGCGGCAGGAACTGGGAGACTGTTCGGGATAAAGGGAAAGATGACTGCAGCAATATACAAAGACATCCTGGATGAAAACCTGCTCCAGAGTGCTCTTGACCTCAGACTGGGGCGACGGTTCATCTTTCAGCAGGACAACGACCCTAAGCACACAGCCAAGATATTAAAGGAGTGGCTTCAGGACAATTCTGTGAATGTCCTTGAGTGGCCCAGCCAGAGCCCAGACTTGAATCCAATTGAACATTTCTGGAGAGATCTTAAAATGGCTGTGCACCGAGGCTTCCCATCCAACCTGATGGAGCTTGAGAGGTGCGGCAAAGAGGAATGGGCAGAACTGGCCACGGATAGGTGTGTCAAGCTTGTGGCATCATATTCAGAAAGACTTGAGGCTGTAATTGCTGCCAAAGGTGCATCGACAAAGTATTGAGTAAAGGCTGTGAATACTTATGTACATGCGATTTCTCAGTTTTTTTTTTTTTTATTTTTGTTACATTTGGAAAAACCTCAAGTAAACTTTTATCACATTGTCATTATGGGGTGTTGTGTGTAGAATTCTGAGGATAAAAATGAATTTAATTAGAGATGCACCGATATGGGAATTTTGTGCCGATGCTGACATCCGATAATGTCTATGTACTTGTCTACCGATGCCGATATACATATTTATAAGATACAGAGAAAAATGAGACTTGATCTGTCTGGACAAGAATTACAGACAAAGTGAACATTTATTTGTATAACAATTTTGCACACCACATTCAGTCATTATAAACAAATGATATCTGCCACATTTGGCTGGCTACCTGTTGGTTATATGGGAAACAGTTTTGCAGGCTGTTGCTTTAAATAACATTTTTCTCTTTCTTTTTGATGGAACAAATACAACAAATTCAACAATAATCGAAAAAATGAAAACTGAAAAAATGGTAAAATGTACAATGACAATAAAATAAGCAATACCACTTAAGAATAACATCTTTTGCAGATTATTTACAATCATTAAAATGTCTTCTGCTCAACCACATTTGGCTGGCTATGTGATCCTTTGTTTTACAGTCTGCAGTATTAAATATCACATAACATTTTTTCTTTCTTTTTGATGGAATAAGTCTAACCAATCTATAATTTTAAAAAACAGAAAAGTGTACAACAGTAAAGAAAGAAATAACTTTTTCTGGAGGCTTATCATTCTTTTCTATTTTTTAAGCATGATGGGGAGGCTTTTCTTAACGAACAAGAGCATCTGCCCATTGATCACATTAGAAGCCAAACTGAATAATCTCTCGCTGTCCACACTAGTACATGGGGCTGACAGGAACCTGCGTGCTACTTTGGCAATGGTAGCAAACCGACGGCAGTTGTTCCAGTATTTCAGTGGATTTTCATTCCTTGGGATTGGTGCTTCAGAAAGAAATCCCTGCATCTGCTGAGTAGCATGCATACATATACAGTATTATATTCTGCATCATCTTTCATATCTAAAAGATAGATCTGCATTTTGGCTTTTACCAGGGCTGTCAGATTAAGATTAGAATCCTTACAATAAAAATAAGTATATGGCATTTGAATTGAATGCATGTCTGTATTGTATTTGCTGTTTTTTGAAATATTTTATTATTAATATTTTGCTTTTCACTGTAGATCATGATCTGCTTACAAGTTGCTCATTATTGCTTAAGAGACTGAAAAACAGTGAAAACAGTGGCTTCCATGAATGTGATTGGCTCTCGCACAAAAAGCAACATAAGACACACACCGCACTGACACTTTCTAAAGACAATGTTCAAAAGAAAAACAAACAAAATTGTCAGTGATTGCTTAAACAAAGTAAATGCAATCTTTTTTTTTCTTTTTTTCCTAGAGGCCAGAGGACCTTATATTCCTGTGTCTATTTTTTTACAGTAAATAAACTGAAGCATTGTGACCCTTTAAGTGTTTTACAAATGAAACAAGTGTATTAAATGTTACTTTGTTGAGGTATTTTAAGTATTTTCTGTATTATAATCAATTATTAGAAGACAGCATTTTTCAAAGTAACAAAAAATGTAAAACGAGTTTGTGTTTATTTATGAAACTATTTAGTTAACACGCACCGAAAAATAATATGAAGCAAAGAATCATAGGCTATAGTTGGCTCAGTCACTTGATGAAAACTAGCGATCTTTAAAATGGTTGTGTTTAACACAGAAGATGCCGACCGCTTAACTAATGACAAATAACAATATGGGTTAACAATTTAGAAACACGTATAGGCTGATCCTAAAAAGTTACGTGCAAAAACAGATCTGTAAAATCCCAGAGTAGTGTCCAGCACGTCTTAAGTAACATGAAGCCAAAGTTAGTGCGCGGTAAAACCAACGTACCGCTCTTTTACATTCGATTGCCGTTTTTCTTTCTTGCCTTCTAAGATTTGTATGCATTCGAATTATGTTAGAATAGTGATATTCGATCCAACAGCCCTAGTTATTTACTTAAAACAATGTTGTAAAGAGCTCCACAGAGCTTTTTTTTTTTTAAAACTCGCCTCTGTTGTCATCTGGCTGTTTTCCCGAGGCATCAATGTGTTCTCTTCAAGAATTTCGTTGTACATTTCAAAGAGCGTGCATGCCACCTCGTCATTTATCTTGCATTATCGTTTGCATTTCGTTCGATGCCAGTTCCATCTGAGCTGGCAACATTTTGAGTGCCAGTGATTTTACATCTGCATCGAAATAGCGGTCTTTGTATCTCTGGTCTACAATAGTGGCAACACAGTACATGGATTCTGTGTAAATATCAATGAAACGGTTGTTTACAGCAACCAAGAGAGTGATTTTACTGGTGACTCCGAAGTTAGTACGAGCGCTTTTAATTAACGGTCGTTTTAAAGCATTAACTGAGGGAATAACGTTATAAGCCAAGGCTTCAGACTGGCAAATTTCTTTTAGTCAGTTGTTCAAATGGAGCAAGGAGTGTGATTATGTTCTCAATCAAACCCCACTGATTACGCGTTAGTTGCAGGTAACTCAAAATCGGAGGCATAAGCCCCAAGGGCTCTTTCCTACTCCAGCAAGCTTTGCAGCATATAGAATGTGTTGTTCCACCTAGTCGAAACGTCTTGTTGAAGCATTTTTTGGCTGCATACCAAGTTCAGTTTGTATAGTTTTGAGACGCAAGTTGGCTAGCTGTGATTGTTTAAAGTGACCGACTGTTTTTCTGCCAATCGATATTGTATCCGAGACGCTGTGCTGGGATAGTACGCCGTCGTTCACGGCAAGCTGTAAAGTATGAGCCATACATGGCAAACTTGGAATCCCACATTCCTCCATAGCCTTTGCAACGTTGCGTGCATTGTCTCGTAATACTACATGAACATTCTCTTTGGGTATTTTCCATGTTTCAAACATTCTTTTAAACGCCACAGAGAGTGCAGCACCCATGTGTGATCCAGAGCATTCTTGGGCGTATAAGATTGCTTTCTGCAATTCAAACTTGCGGTTGATCCACTAAGCAGTTAAACTAAGCATATTAATAGCACTCGTATCAGATGTACATATATCAGTGGTAAAGCTTATGGCTGTGACATCTTTAGCAAGGAGTTTGTGCACATGACTTTCCACAATCTTATGTAACTCTGGAAGCGCTATGTCAGAAAAATAACGCGACTGGGTACCTGGTAACGGAGCTCAAGATGCTCAAGCAGCCTTCGAAATCCCGTATCTTCTGCAACAGAAAATGGCTGATCGTCCAGAGCAATAAATTCCATCACCTTTGCAATAATTGTTTGAGCTTTAGGGTTATCTTTATCAAATTTCTTTGATTTCTCAAGTAACTGATCAACGCGTTGAGCAACTGTAGTTTTTGATTTTGTACGCAGTGGCACAGGATTCTCCTCTTTTGCTCTGAGGAATTCTGTATATTGGCGTGTCTTCAAGTGTGTAATTAAATTGGTGGTATTGAAATTTCGCACTTTGGTCCCTCCGCACAAAACATTAGTGGAACAAGAGTTGCAAATGGCATATTTTATGTTGCTGTCACTCACTGAAAAACTTCCACACTGCAGACATTTTCGCACAGTAGCCCAGCGTCGCCTAAACGTCTGGCACATCCGGAACACAGTGAATGAGTCACCAATATCGGTTGGAATTATCGGTCCATGCCGATAAAATTATTTTAACCCATTATCTGCCGATACAGATATAAATCCGATATTATCGTGCATCCCTAAATTTAATCCATTTTGGAATAAGGTTTTAACATAAAATGTGGAAAAAGTGATGCGCTGTGAATACTTTCCGGGTGCACTGTATATTTGCATCATTACCTAAAACCTGGTAAAGAGTAATATTTCATTGTTGAGTCAAATTGGTTACATTTTCAAATGTCACAAAATCCTGAAACCTTGATTTTCTTAATCTGTCCTAATTATTTTTTTATATTTGTCCAAACTTTAATTTCCTGTGTTAAATAAAAATGACCAGTTTTTAATTAATCAATTTTTTCAGTGCTCCTGTTAAACAGCCCGTGTTGTATCAAAGTATTTTATATGACTGATAAGACTTTTTCATTGCTTAGCTTGTGTGCTGATCCAGAATTAGAATATTAACTGGACCTGCAGTGTAACTGCTATTACATTCTCCAGTGAACCTTTCAAAAATATGATATACAGTAATCCCTCGCTATATCGTGCTTCGACTTTCGCGGCTTCACTCTATCGCGAATTTTAAATGTAAGCACATCTAAATATATATCACAGGTTTTTCGCTGTTTCGCAGCTTTCTGTGGACAATGGGTCTTTTAATTTATGGTACTTGCTTCCTCAGTTTGTTTGCCCAGTTGATTTCATACAAGGGACGCTATTGGCGGATGGCTTAGAAGCTACCCAATCAGAGCATGTATTACATATTAACTAAAACTCCTCAATGATATAAGATATGCTTCCCGCGTGGTGCTTGATTGTTTGCTTCTCTCTATCTCTCTCTGCCTGACGGAGGGGGTGTGAGCAGAGGGGCTGTTTGCCTAGAAGATACGGACGCTCCTCTACAAAATGCCGCTTTATCGCGGTGCTTCTGCATACTTAAAAGCACGTATTGATTTTTTGATTGTTTGCTTTTCTTAGCGAGCACTCTCTCTGACATTTTCTGCTCCTGACGGCGTTCCTTTGAAGAGAAGATATGTTTGCATTCTTTTAATTGTGAGAAAGAACTGCCATTTCAGTCTTGTCATGGAGCACAGTTTAAACTTTTGACTAAAGGGTGTTATTTCATGTCTAGAGGGCTCTAATAATTTTAACAGTGTGGGAGAGTTTATAAGGGCTTAAAATATATAAAAATAACCATACAAACATATGGTTTCTACTTTGCGGATTTTCACCTATCACTGGAACGCAACCCCCACGATCGAGGAGGGATTACTGTACAGTATGTGCTTTTGTAACATTTAAGGGCTTATACTAATGAATATTTTTTTCTTTATAAAAGCCAAATGAAGTTGGAGTTTACATATTCATTTTTAGCATTTTTTTAGAAAATTATTCTGTTTTGCCTGACCTGCAAACTGGTGAAATCACAATCAGAGTTCCTCTATAAGGACTGTGTAGGACACACTATGGAAAAGTGATTCATCACTCAATCATTTTGTCTTCTCTTACGACTTCACACTGCAAGATAAAATCAGTTAAAAGTCACATTTGATCAGTTACATCAATGTGATTTTAAAGCATGTATGAATCTATTTCTTAACTAACTTTGTAATATAACAAAATTGGCAGTAATGAAACCCAATAAGTATGTGTGAATCTTCATGTTTTGTGTGTTTTTTTTTTTTTTTAAATCATAAGCACAATTCACGCAATCTTGCGCTGAAATTCTATTGCCTTGGTCACAAAGCATTTCCAGACATGACTATTGCTGTTTATGTTTTTGACTTGTGTTAGTGTGGTGCTGTGTCGTAACCACTGCAAGCCACTTTTCTAAGTAGTTTTTGCTCACATTTTTGTCACTTGTTATTGTCTCTTCTGAAGTAACTGGTCTATTTGCAGTTATGCACGAATGCACTTTCAACTTTCATTGAGTATCTCCGATACTGTAAAAAAAAAAAAAAAAGCTAAATCCATTAACATTTTCTGAATTTTGGTATTGACTTGGAACCAATGTTCTGATTCTTGTGACATCTGTACCGATTACACAGTTAGACAAATGCAAAGCTCTAATTAAGTGCCAAACTGCTCAAGAATTGGCCATCACCTAGTTATTCTATAACTATGGGAACACTTAGGGCTCATTTATACTTCACGCTCAGAATGCGTACACTCCCGCCTCATGGCTGCCACACATTCCCAGCGTTCATTTGATGCATCCTCTGTGCAGGTCCTCAGAAATTAAGGCAACACATGCGTGAGTTGCAGTACCAGCAAAAAGTCGGGGGGCACAGTGTGCTAAAAGTTGGAATGTGACGTCAGAGTCTCTGTTTACTATATACATGTGACAGAAAGCCGCTTTGCAGATCTTACAAGATCGGTGTGCGCGCTTCGATGTTTGATGAATGGTTCGAAGTGGTGAAGCAAAATGCAGACATACAGATTTATTCATGGTGCTTTTATATTCAAGTGTCGCATATTCCTGATCGTAATGACACAATACATTTTAAAAGTCTCACATACTGTCTTCTGTGCCGTTTTTTTTCCTACGGCTTCCTCCGGTCCTGACAGCAGCGGATCACCAGCAATAGATTGCCACACTGAGCACATTAAATGTATGGTATTCCAACTCTCTGCACATTTAGAATTCTTAGATTTATACTTGATATCAATTTCATGATGAAATGCGTTAAAGTATGTATGTTACATTTTACAGATAAATTGATAATTTCATTTAAATAATGAATACTGTTAATAATTACACACATGGAGGTGACACGGTGGCAGAGCGATAGCGCTGCTGTCTTGCAGGGAGTCACGTCACTGATATTCCCTGCCTGGAGTTTACATGTTTTCCTGCTGGGTTTCCTCAGTGTGTTCTGGTTTCCTTCCAAAGATATGCAGATTTGGTTTCACTAAAATGACGCTAGTGTATGTGAGTGCTTTCATCTTGCGATGAGCTGATGCCTCGTCCAGGGATTGGACTGATGGATTTAATCATTAAACATCCTTTTCAGAGATATTGCGGTAAGGTGTCATCGGAATTTAATGGGTGTTCCAGGCAATTCACAACACAGCCAAGCTGAACTCGTTCTCACTCTGATAATATCTCGCACTGCCACCTGGTGGATTCCTCCAGATTTACGTACAGTACGTTTGCCAGTATAAACAGTACAACGCTTGCGCAGCAGGAGCATCCACTGCAGCATGCGGACTTACTATGTTGCCACCTGGAGGTTCCTAGACGTTTTGTCCCATAATTGCCCATTTAAAGGGACAGGAAGTCAACCCTGCTTCTAAATTGCATATTCTCATTCATAGTATTTGTATCCTTATTTTTGCTTATTAATGCAATAATACAGTTACTGCTTGTAGTCTCTTGGGGAGTATGAAGCTGTTGACACAGTTTTGTGTGCCTGTGCTCTTCAATCTATGGAGTAAACAAGGTCTCTATGTGCTTTTAAATTTCTTCTGCTTTTGAACATTGGGCTCCAAGGTCTGGTCTAATAGTTCAACTAAAAACAAATAATTAAACCAACCTTGTATATAGCCAGTTGTACTGTATGTTAAATAGTATCCCATGTCTCGCAGTACAACCTGGACAGTCAAATAAAAATATTGCAGACTTTAAATATTATTGACACAATAGCATAGAAGCGATAAATAAAGATAAAACATTAATAGATAAAAAGTAAATATTGCATACTGGAAATCAGAATACCATTTATATACCATTATGGTTCATCATACTGTATAACCAATCCAAATGTGCAATAGAGCTTTACCATCACATTAATCACACTGTAACTAATCTTCATTTTACAAAGGCAAAAGTCAAAAGTTAGCATGTAGGCAAGTAGTTTGGCTTTCAGTTTGGTTTCATGTGGGCACCCTTAAGACTTAAGGATATTTAATATGCAGTACTATGTTCTATCAGACAAGTACATTGAAAAAGCAAAAAGTAACAGTAAAAATACAGAAAACAGTACTGTTTGAGTGGAGTAAATTACCTGATTCTTCAAATATAATTAGAAATCACTTTTGTAGGGAGTTGTAGAGGTTTGAGTAAAATTAATATTTTTTTCTTTTAAAATATTCACTTTCACCACTGTGCATTCATGAAGCAAGTTCCTCCAACCATTAATAAATTAATCATGCACAAAATCACACACTAAATAGTAAATATCTTATATGTAGTATATCTTGCTGCATGGCATTACATAAGCTAAGCACTATATCAAAACAGTCTGACAATTGTTATGCTTCACCTATGTATAGGAGCATGGCTCCAAATCCACCGACTTAAAAATTATCCCATCTTTTCAAAAATAAAGAGATAAGGTCTTATTGACTGACACATATTATTGAAGTACAATAGAGTAACTGAAGTCTACAATGAAAGCTGAAAACTTTGGAAAAGTTACTCTATTAGAAATCTACAAATATTTATATTGTTAGTTGAAAGTCAAAACTACAGGCTCACCCAACCTCATCCTGTTTTTATGGAAAATTAATAAAATTCTGCACTGGGAAGTACAGACATTCTCACTCATGATACTAAAATGGTAAAATAAATACAAAGTAGTGAGCTGTAATTTCTCTTCAGAGACATAAAACCTAATTAATCATCAGCCATTCCCTGACTATTTTAAACAACTTGCTTCAGTAGTATGGCCATCTTCTGTTTCTGTAGCCGTAATAACTAATAGTAACAAGTTTTATTAGTTATACATTTACATTAAAAACAAATCCATTCTGTAAATAAGACCCCATATCCCACCTTTCCTGTCTAAGTTTATATACACATTGCCAACAGGTTTTATTTTATGCAAGTTTGACATATTTGTTTGAGAATGAATTAGGATATAATGCGTTGGAAAATGGATGGATGAAGAATGTTTAGTTGAGATTGAAAAGATATTAAATATTTATATTCATCTGTTTAAATTAAAGTACATCTTTAAATGTCAGTTGGCATTTTCAAGCAAATGACTAACATCACCAGACAAGCTCAACATCAACAAAATGACAAAGAAAGGGAAGATGGGCTAGAGTGAATTATAAGTTAAAGTATTAGTATCCCACTTCACAGTACAATTTGGACAGTCAAAGAAAAAAAAACTATAGCATCATATAAATATCAACAAACCCATAGTACAGAATGGATAAATAATGATAACTCACTAATAAACAAAAGATAAATATATGATATTTGAAATCAGAATACCATCAAACCATCATGGTTTTCATTCTGCTTTTCCAGAGGGGTATTTTCCATACGTCGCTTAAATCATCCAAGATCAGATGCCTCATCTTGGATGAGTTAATGCCGGTGAAGCTCATCCGGGATAAGTCAGTTTTTAAAATGCAGCCGTGTAGTAGATTAGTCTAGCTGGATCTAATCATCCGAGATAAATGCGTGCGCCTGCGCTGATTGAAAAGCCCATATATATTGAGTCTAGAAAACATGATCTGCAAGTCTTTGATAGGCTGTAACAAAATGACGAAAGAACGGGTGCATTTTTTTTTTCACACAAGCGGAGCAGAACCTTTTATTCGAAGGATATGAAGAATTACAAGATTTAATATGCTCAAGGGGTAGCATTGCAAAAGCTGCCCAAACCAGAAAAGACGGCTGGCAAAAAGTGGCCGACAAGTTAAACGCTAAGTAGTGTGCATTGTACTTACTGAATGCAGCGTTTCATTTCCTATGTGTCAGATTAATTATTATTTAATATGTCATAATTCCAGATGAAACATAAGCACAAGAAGAACATGGGAACAGGTTAAAGTGAAGTACAAGAATATACTTCAAACTGGTTGTATTATCGTGGTATTTCCCTCCACTTACCCTTTTACCTGTTTCCTCAAGGGTAAGTGTTCTCATCAAGTTCGTTATCGGGTGGGTCTACTGTTGCACTTTAAGATGAACACACACACATAGATAAACACACACACAGACCCTAACCACAACAGTGCTCCATGAATGACACATACACGCTGATTAACCCTTACCACTTTAAACCACACAAGTGCTATAGGAATAACAGCCTGTCATTCAGCACTTCAAGAGACTTACTTATTTTCGGCACGAACAACAATACAATGTTTTAGTGATATCTCAGACCTAAATATTACTTTTGGTCTACAAGAATACATTTAAACATACAAAGACTCTGCACTCATGACTATAAGCCATTCATCTGCCAAGAATACCTTCTTTCTCGTATTTGTTCCTTCTGTTGAGTATAGCGCTCTTCAATCTCAGCAATATAAACCTCGCAGCACAGAAATAATGGCAAAAATCCGGCTGTCACCAGGTGCTCAAAGAAATCTAACTTATTACTTCAATCACTCTAGACATTAAGACAAAGCATTGAAAGTTAAAAGCAGCATGGTATTTATTACAAGAATGATAATAATACCACAAGAACAAAGAATACTAGAAAATGAGTAGTGATAGGAAAGTCTGAATATATATAGTCTTTAGAAAAAGCTTACGAAAAAGTTACAGATGACAAGGATGAATGTCCCAGGGAGGCGTTTGATTTAGCAATCAATGTTCATGATGCCTTTCTGACGACCAGGGCCGTCTTCATCCGTTCCTCTTCTTCTTTCTTCTTCTCCCTTTGCTTCTCTTTCTTCTCCCTTTGCTTCTCTCCTCTTCTTTCCAAACCAAGGCATATTTATTATGAAATGTCAAGCCTTGGTTTCAAAACACATGCACCTGATTGGCTGGCTGTCCAAATGATTGATGAATTAATTCACTGTCCGTTTTCCCACACAACAAAACCTTTGATGTGCTCTGAGGTAGCAGTAGTTCTTCCTGTCCCAGGCTATAAAACAAATTGTTGTTCCAGATGTCCATCCATAAAGTGATCAATAGCCTGAGGTATCAGCTCAGCATCCTTTCCCAGGCTATAAAACCAAATTAGCACGAAGCTATGAACAAGTGTTATAAAAGTAAGGTGTAAGGGAAGAAAACCTGCTTTAATTTGTTAATTTCATCTGTTGTCTTGTCTTGAACAAAATATAATGGAAACCAAAATGTACAGATTTTATACACCATAACACTGGTAAATGTTGGTATATAACTATTTAAAGAATTGTTGACATAAAGAATCATATATAATATAAAAAAAAATAATTTTAAAGCTAATAAGAAAGCAGACAAGCAAAAAAAAGTTGGAGGTCCACGGGGTCCAGACCTAACTCCTGCAGAAGAGTTGGCTTTCCAGCAAAATGCCCATCGTCCTGTTTCTGAGGGCATTTTTTTTTGTTGGGTCAGTTGCAGGGAATGTCATATCCCTAGAACCTGTGTCTGACAAACGAGATATTGACGAAGGTCAAATAAACTGCTCAAAAAAATTAAAGGAACACTTTGAAAACACATCAGATCTCAATGGGAAAAAGAAATCCTCCTGGATATCTATACTGGTATAGTCTGGGTAATGTGTTAGGAACAAAAGGATGCCACATCGTTTGATGGAAATGAAAATGATCAACCTACAGAGCCCTGAATTCAAAGACGCCCCAAAAATCAGAGTGAAAAAATTATGTGGCAGGCTAGTCCATTTTGCCAAAATTTAATTGCAGCAACTCAAAATTGTACGCAGCACTTTGTATGGCCCCTGTGTTCTTGTATACATGCCTGACAACATCGGTGCATGCTTCTAATGAGATGACAGATGGTGTTGTGGAGGATCTCCTCCCAGATCTGGACCAGGGCATCACTGAGCTCCTGGACAGTCTGAGGTGCAACCTGGTGGCATTGGATGGACCAAAACATAATGTCCCAGAGGTGTTCTATTGGATTTAGGTCAGGAAAGTGTGGTGGCCAGTCAATGGTATCAATTCCTTCATCCTCCAGGAACTGCCTGCATACTCTCACCACATGAGGCCAGGAATTGTCGTGCACCAGGAGCCACTGTACCAGCATAGGGTCTGACAATGGGTCCAAGGATTTCATCCTGATACCTAATGGCAGCCAAGGTGCCTTTGTCAAGCCTGTAGCGGTCTGTGTGACCCTCCATGGATATGCCTCCCCAGACAATCATTAACCCACCACCAAACTGCTCATGCTGAATGATGTTACAGGCAGCATAATGTTCTCCATGGCTTCTCCAGACCCTTTCACTTCTGTCACGTGCTCAGGGTGAACCTGCTCTCATCTGTAAAAAGCACAGGGCACCAGCGGTGCATCTACCAATTCTGGTATTCTATGGCAAATGCCAATCGAGCTGCATGCTGCTGGGCAGTGAGCTCAGGGCCCATTAAAGAACATGGGGCCCTTGGGTCACCCTCATGAAGTCTTTCTGGTTCTTTGGTCAGAGACATTCACACCAGTGGCCTGCTGGAGGTGATTTTGTAGGGCTCTGGCAGTGCTCATCCTGTTCCTCCTTGCCCAAAGGAGCAGATACTGGTCCTGCTGATGGGTTATGGACCTTCTATGGCCCTCTTCAGCTCTCCTAGAGTAACTGCTTGTCTCCTAGAATCTCCTCCATGCCCTTGAGACTGTGCAGGGAGACACAGCAAACCTTCTGGCAATGACACGTATTGATGTGCCATCCTGGAGAAGTTGGACTACCTGTGCAACCTCTGTAGGGTCCAGGTATCGCCTCATGCTACCAGTAGTGACACTGACTGTAGCCAAATGCAAAACTAGTGAAGAAACAGTCAGAAAAGATGAGGAGGGAAAAATGTCAGTGGCCTCCACCTGTTAAACCATTCCTGTTTTGGGGGTCATCTCATTGTTGCCCCTCTAGTGCATCTGTTGTTAATTTCATTAACACCACAGCAGCTGAAACTGATTAACAACCCCCTCTGCTACTTAACTGACCAGATTAATATCCCATAAGTTTCATTGACTTTTTGCTATACTCTGATTAAAAAGTGTTCCTTTAATTCTTTTGAGCAGTATATTTAATGAAGACACTGTGTCTGATTATTCATCAGGAGGAGAGGTCAATTTTCCAAATAATGTTTGATGAAACTCCACTCTGTTCAGTCCCATGTGCCCCAATCACATTTGGAAATCCTAGGTAATGAGAATGTTAGGCTGATTATAAGATTCTTTATAGAACTGTGGGTGTTTTTGACTGTGTACCTGCAATGGCATGAAACGCTTCTTTTATTGTCTGCACCTGCAGGTGTCCAGGAAACACTATGAAAACCCGAAGGAAATATTTTAGAGCCAAACAGAATTTACGAATTGCCTGGCAAACTGCACTTTTAGATAGATTTTCCGCATCGCCTAAAGTATGTAAGTGCCGCTTGAAAAAGACCTCAATGCAATGCATGCTGTCTGTGTGGTTGTGACAGCCGACTTCACAGAGTCTGACTTCGAATATAAGGTGCTAATAAATCTTTTGAGGTACAATATTCCCCCTTGGCTAAAGCGGTATCTTTCGAAAAGAATTTCCTCCGGGAGCAATAAAGGATCTTGCTGATCACGCAAAACCCTCTCTATATGAAATTCTCTTATAATTTACACACTAATATCAATTGGTTGCTCATTCATGAACGACAAAGCCATGACTGAATGATTTCCATGCACGGACACTGATTAAGTGTGTGAGCTAATCCTTGTTTACATAGAACAAACCTGCTCCGAGCAGGTTTGAGAATTTGGATCTGCTGCTATGAAAACACATCCAGCAAGAGTTTCGAAAAACCAACAGATCCAAGATCATGCCAAATCGTCAACAATTACATCCAGCTAAATGAGTAATCCACGTAGAAAAAATACCCCCCAGGTCTTCGGATTGTGTAATCCATTGTTTATTTATAAGTATGTTAGTGACTCTGATGCTGAAGTGATTACACCAAGGGATCCAAAATAACTCTTATTTTCAGCTTTTTTAAAGCATCAGTAGTACTGTGAAAGTCTGTACTGTACTTGTGTAAGTAGACAAATTACTCCGAAAGGCACCATAATTACATGATTAAAAACTGAATACAAACTATAATAGTTCACTTATGGTGATGGCATAGTACCTCATCAACACATTTCGAAAAGAACAGCAGAGGTCATGTCTAGAAATGCTTTTGTGTTTGTGCAAGAGAATTTCAGTGTGCGAGTGCAGAAATCGTACTTGTTATAGAGGCTTGTGTTATTGCCACTTTTATCCCATTAGTTCAATTTAGTTCAAAAACAGATTTGTCTCTGCTTTGAAAGAGAAATAACTTTAACAGTCAAATAAGGTATAATTGTTTAACTTGTATTGTTGTGCATTGCTTGTTTACTTAAATTATAGTTGTGTCATTTCTGTAGGGCAGTAATTTAAAGCTTTTGGTACCGTTAGTATTTATACATTTTATCTTGTATTTGGAAAAAGGTACTGTGTTGTACACTTCAATATATGGATACTTAAATAAAAAGTGTTTGAAATGGATTTCTGTTTTTGCTGTGATATTGAAATTGCAAGCTTTTACTGGTATTGGTATTGAATGTAGAAATTTTTGTATTGCGACATCCCTAGATGCAGTTTTTAGCAGTCAATATTGTTTTCCAGGCTGTCTGCTCTGCTTTTTCCTAGTTTTCATTATTGGGCTACAATTAAGGGAGCAAACAACACAGACAAAGGGCAAAAATACAAATATTCTTAAATGTTTTATTAATGCAGAAATCATACTGCTACTGTTTTGTGACCAGCTAATTACATGAGATCGGTTAGACGTAAAATGACTCAATGATTGCTACACTCATTGGAACATAAATAACCTGCCATCTGGGTTCCCCAAAGCTAAGTTTGACAACCACTGCTTTATATCTATACTAATAAAAGGCAAAGCCCTCACTGACTGACTGACTCACTGACTCATCACTAATTCTCCAACTTCCCGTGTAGGTAGAAGGCTGAAATTTGGCAGGCTCATTCCTAACAGCCTACTTACAAAAGTTGGGCAGGTTTCATTTCGAAATTCTACGCGTAATGGTCATAACTGGAAGCTATTTTTCTACATATACTGTAATGGAGTTGAGCTCGAAAGCCGTGGGGGCCGGAGTTTCGTGTGACATCATCACGCCTCCCACGTAATCAGGTGAACTAACTGTCAACACAGTACGTAGAAAACCAGGAAGCGCTCCAAAAAGCGCTGAAGAAAACATGCATTATATAATTGAGAAGGCAGCGAAACAATAAGAAGCGAGCGAGTGACATATACAACCATATTCATGAGTGCTGCTACTTCGGAAACAAAGCACGGTGTAAACCTAAAGTTTAAATTAAGTTCATAGACAGGCTGCTGCTGGCGTTTCTCATGCCCACGGGTAATGCGGGTTACAAGTTTAATGAGAGGATGCAGGATATAAATGAGAATTTTGATCACTTTGTAACTAAGTTAAAATTGCAGGTGAGGGGCTGTGCTTATGCAAATTCCGAGAGACACTGTTTGTCGGGGATTGACAGTTAAGGCGGGTGGGGGAGTCACGTCATCATCTCCCCTCCCATTCACCTCATTTCGCTCTGAGCTGCGCTCCGCAGCTAACGCAGTGCTACGACTTTGTGATGCTGCCACCAAATACTCACAGAAAAATCCACAAGTTAATACACACGCTGTGTCTAGAGTTTCTCCACACTGAATCCTCCAGGCACTACTTACAAAAGGTTACATTGACAATCGTGTTATTTTTAAAATGTTTCCTTTTCTCAGCACAAGCACAGCTGAGAAGCTTCGATGCATGTGCTCCATAACACGTTAAAAAAAATCACACATTTAATCACAAGCAAAGGGGAACTTCTGTCAATGCATGATTTCCTAGTACACCGATTACATTGATCAGCGCTTCCCGATTCATTTTACCCTCGCACCCCCTTGGTTTGAGAAGAAGTATGAAAAATATGAGGTTAACACAGAAAAACAGATCACCAATTGAAGCTTTATGAATAATTGATTCGCCATCAATAATTGTTTTGGTAAAGCCATACTCAGTGTAATCCTCCTTCCATTTTATAATTTTTCCGCCACTAGCCATGATTAAATGAACGGTAAAAAAGTAAGAGCGAAGCGAGGGTGATTTATTCAGGCAGGCAGGCGACAGCTCAATAGCTCGAATTTGGATATAAGTAGCTTCTGTTTAGTCGCCAGAAATATCTTTGTTAGTAATGGAAGTTGAATTTAGTCTTTAAATTTCTATGGTAAAGAAAAAGTTATGCAATGACGACTACATTTAACTATATAAAGTCAAAACTTGTATATATAAAGTCATTCGAATATATAAAGTCAAAACTTGATTATATAAAGTCACTGCTGGAATATATAAAGTCAAAACTTGAATGTATAGCCTAAAGTCATTACCAAATATATAAAGTCCAAACCTGAGTATATAAAGACGGCGTGGGAATATTTCGGAATATATAAAGTAAGCACTGGAATATATAAAGTCAAAACTTCAATATATAAAGTCAGCGTCGGAATATACAAAGTCAGCGCTGGAATATCTATCCATTTCCCAACACTTTGAATCCGACCACAGGGTCACGGGGGTCTGCTGGAGTAAATCCCAGCCAACACTGGGCGCAAGGCAGGAACCAATCCTGGGCAGGGCACATGCATCATTTTCAAAACATTAACAGAACAGTGTTTTTTTTATTTATTTTTCTGAATACGTTTTTGTTAACTTAGTTCAGTTCAGAGTGGTATCAATCAATAGATTTTGACTTTCACTTTATATATTCAGGAGTGAGTTTATATACTCCGATGATGACTTTATATAATCAGGAATGACTTTATAAATTCCGACGCTGACTTTATATATTCAGGTTTTGACTTTATATATTCCAGCTGACTTTATATATTCAAGTTTTGACTTTATATATTCTGACGCCGACTTTATATATTCACAAAATCAATTTATTTGCCTGTTTGGCACCCCATAGTATATGTGTGTGTGTATATATGTATACATGTATGTATGTATGTATGTATGTATGTATGTGTGTGTGTATATATATATATATATATATATATATATATGCCAGCAACACTCATGACAATGACAAAACAATTACATTGTCAATCATGTTACGTTATTATTAAAATGTTTCCTTTTCTTTTTACTTCTCCGCTGCCAAGCGCAGGTATTTTGCTAGAGAGGGAGAGAGAGAGAGATATGACAACAACACTCATATCAAAGACAAAAAAATTACATTAACAATCATGTTACGTTATTTTTAAAGTTTTTCCTTTTCTTTTTCATAACTTCTTTAACACACTACTTCTCCGCTGCGAAGCGCGGGTATTCTGCTAGTATATAGATATGACAACAACACTCATATCAATGACAAAACAATTGCATTAACAATCATGTTACATTATTTTTAAAGTTTTTACTTTTCTTTTTCATAACTTCTTTAACACACTACTTCTCCGCTGTGAAGCGCGGGTATTCTGCTAGTACTTGATAAATGAGAATATCTGAAAGAAAAATACAAATATGGTACTAAGAGGAATAATCCCATTAAGTTAAGCAACAAACAAAACTGTTTTTTGGATTTTTGGAATGTTTGGAAGTGTGCATGGAGATTATCATCTTTAGTTCATGTAAGTTAAATCACACAATCACTGCAGTAAAACCAAAATAAGAATATATAAACAGCACAACTTTATTCCATATTGTAGTTCCAGCAGTTTAGATCTACAAAAATTTAAAATGATATATAGTGTAATGGAAGAATTTTTCATGAATTTCTTGTCTGAAGTTGTCACTATTGAGCCAGGGCTGTGTGACTCACACTTTGGATTTTTCTCAGGTTCTTTTGACAGTAAATACAACAGTTTCCAAGTCCTCTAATTTACTTTTAAACAGAGGAAAACATCTTGACTAAAGCATCCATTTTCATACTAAATCCTCACCATTATGCACCAATCTTTATGCAGCCTACTGAGGTGGCAATTGCTATGACTTAATTCTTGTTGTTGTGTATTTGAAACAGATAAGATTGTTTTATGTTAGTTACCAAACCATTTTTAACAACTGTTGGATTTATTTACCTTTGTTTTATGAACTTTCAATCTTGGTACAGACTTTTTTTCCTTACTCAATAGTAACATCTTTTAGAGATTTTTTTTTCTTATAACTAATCAAATGGGTGTGAGTTTTGTAGGCTATTTTGTTTGTTAGACCTTCATTAAGGATGTAGGATACAGTTTTACTTGTAGTTTCTTGTTTCATTTTTTGCATTTTTGTAGTTTCATTGCCTGTCTGCAGCCTTTTAAGTGATTTTCAACTATGTATTTGGTGATTCCTTTTTTATTTTTATCATATACTAGCAAAATACCCGCGCTTCGAAGCGGCGAAGTACTGCCTTAAAATGTTTATTAAGAAGAAAATTAAACCTTTTTAAACTGAGGGAAAATATTCCAATAATTATTTGTTAAGGATCTCTTTGTATACCACGTTGTCAGTTCGGCCGTCCGGTTGTAATATGACCAAGCTGTGCGCTGAGCTTACTCTTAAGCATGCAAAGTAGAGTTGGCCATGTGAAAAGCAATCTTGCCTCAAATCAGTGCCAACCTTTTGTAGGGTCTGTCCCTGAGACTTATTGTCATTGTGAAGCGGAGCCTTACTGGAAATTGGAGGCATTTGCGCTGAGCTTACTCTTGAGCATGCAATGTACAGTTGGCCATGTGAAAAGTAATCTTGTCTCAAATCTCACTGCTTGAATTGCTGCTGTCATAATCGGTTTGAGTTTCATGGTTTGTTTCAATTACAACAGTATTTGCAGGACTTGTGTTGAAGTGACATTCAGCATCTGTCAAGCGTTGTAAGCATACAACCGGTTTCATCGATAACTTCGCATCCAGCTTTTGAGAGTTTAAACATTCATAAACATCAAAGTGTCCACTACTCAAATCGTCATCTGTGAATCTAAGATGTTTAAGTGGCATTGGCGGTTGTCGAAAGGTGTAAAATATTTGGGCATTTCGGTACACTTCAAAGCAACAGCCAAACAATTCAGCGGCAGCCATCAACTCACATGCAGAACTATAGGTGAAGGGTTTAAGCATTTCACTCTTCTAGTGCTCCTGTTTAGTATAATTATCTCCTGTACCATCATCAGTCCACACCTTGAACCTGTCCCAGTCATTCAATACACAATGTTCCTCCGGATATCAAGAGTGAGTCTGATATGGCCGTGCAATATGTAACACAGAGAATGGAAAAGGCAGGTGCCATCTCTGGGCATGGAAACCACTCGGTAAGTGACAGTTCTTTGATCTATGGTGATCACCTTGATAGACATGTTAATGGGGGCACGGTTCGAACGATAACGGAAATGGGTACCTGAACAATGTAAAGTAAGTCTAAAATACCTACACAATAACTATAATCACAATAAACGAACAATAAAACAGCAGAGAATCTGTGGATTAAATAAAAAGGCTGTAGTTATCAGCAGGGAGACGTGAATCCCGTGGCGAAGCAAGGAAGGCAATGTAGAGACCGGAGCGACGGACGGCCTTATATAGGCAGGCACCCAACAATGTGGGAGGCGTTGGGATGGGGGACCCAATGCCGCCTCACACGGTGACCGAGCTGCAGGATCTGGACGTATATATGTACGTAAATAGGATTCAGTTAGCATTGGGAACCTGTGTACCAAATTTCATGAAGATGAGCCCATAAGTAACAAAGACCATTAGAAAGTTCAATATAGCGACCGACAGTGGCGTCATACCACCGAAATAAGTACGTCCATCGGTTTCAGTTAGTGCATATTACCTGCCAACAAATTTCGTGAAGATGGGGCCATAAATAAGAAAGTCCAACATAGCAAACGTTGTCGACCGTTATGACTGCTACGCTTAAAATTTTTAAATGAAACCTGCTTAACTTTTGTAAGTAAGCTGTAAGGAATGAGCCTGCCAAATTTCAGCCTTCTACCAACACGGGAAGTTGGAGAATTAGTGATGTTGGAAAGTTCAATATGGCGGCCGACAGTGGCATTATACCACCGAAATAATTACGTACATCGGTTTCGGTTAGTGCAGGGAAGCCGCCTACCAAATTTTGTGAAGATGGGGCCATAAATAAGAAAGTTCAATTTGGCGGATGTTGTCGACCGTTATGACCGTTACGTGTAGAATTTCGAAATGATTAACTGCTTAACTTTTGTAAGTAAGCTGTAAGCAATAAGCCTGCCAAATTTCAGCCATCTACCTACATGGGAAGTTGGAGAATTAGTGATGAGTGAGTCAGTGAGGGCTTTGCCTTTTATTAGTATAGATATATAGCATTCGAAGTCTGAATCACAATTTGATTGTATGGGTGGTTACCTACCAGGTAACGCATGTGGTTGGTTTGTAAGTCGGCACGGGTGCCCTCTCAGTTGCAAGAAGCAGGTCATAGAATGTTACATAGTTAACTGTCAAATAATGTAAAGAGAACGCGACACGTGTTTCTCCCTTATTTTGGGCTCATCAGGCTTACACACACTACTGCATCACTCACTGGGGAGATCCCCTTGGCATTGGGCCGGGGTTAAGTTTTCATGCAACATGATGCGTGCTGCAGCGGACGCTCCTGCTACGCAAGCGTTGTACTGTTTATACTTGCGCGCATACTTTTACGTAAATCTGGAGGTAAATCTGGAGGAATCCACCAGGTGGTAGTGCGAGATATCATCATGGTGAGAACAGGTTCGGCTTCGCTGTGTTGTGAATTGCCTGGAACACCCATTAAATTCCGATGACACCAGTGTACTAGAGCACACTGAGGAAACCCAGCAGGAAAACATATAAACTCCAGGCAGGGAATATCTGCGACGTGACTCCCTGCAAAACAGCAGTGCTAACGCTGTGCCACCGTGTCACCCCCATGTGTGTAATTATTAACAGTATTCATTATTTAAACGAAATTACCGATTTATCTGTAAAATGTAACACATACTTTAATGCATTTCATCATGAAAGTGATGTCAAGTATAAATCTAAAGATTTTAAATGTGCAGAGATTTGAAATATCATACATTTAATGTGCTCAGTGTGGTGATCTATTGCTGGCGATCCGGTGCTGTCAGGACCGGAGGAAGCGCTAAAAAAAAGACGCCAAATATGACGGTATGTGAGAATTTTAAAATGTATTGTGTCATTACAATTGGGAATATGCAACGCTTGAATATAAAAGCACCATGAATACATTTGTATGTCGGCATTTTGCTTCACCACATCGAACCATTCATCAAACATCGAAGCGCGCACACCAATCTCGTAGGATCCGTAAAGCTTTCTGTCTCATATAGTAGTGAACAGACTCCGGCGTCACATTCCAACTTTTAGCACACTGTGCCCTCCGACTTTTTGCTGGTACTGCAACTCGCGCAAACTGCTCAGAGGATGCATCAAATGAACGCTGAGAACGCATGGCAGACATGATGCGGGCGCATACGCATTCTGAGCGTGAAGTATAAACGAGCCCTTAAGAGGCAAAGTCTCTTTACATTGCGCCACAGTGTGTGGTTCGTTTACTTGACAGCCTGGAGATCGGGGTAATTACCTCTCTATTACCTTATCTCTGTTTTTTCAAATATTTTATTTACTCCATTTACTTTATAGTGGTGGCTGAGAAAAATTTGAATCTCATGTTTTCTTGGAAAAAGTACATAAGAGAGATTCTCATAAAATGGGATTGATAGGTGACCAGTGCTTTGCAGGGGCAAGTTCTTATATGGCCATGTAAAAAAAAAAAAAAATCTAGCTTTACTCTCATCACATAATCCATATGTCTTTTATACAGTAGATAACTCATTATGAGCCTGTATGTCAACAGGAATCTCAAAGAATCATGCAAGCAACTTTTTAAATTGATGATAGCACTCTTGACCAGTGAATGACAGGAAGAGGCGTTTTTGGGTGGATTATTCCTTTAAATGCCTACTCCTTTACATCAGCATTTTCATCTGACTATTAGACATGCAGGAAAATGTACATTTGTGGAAATGAAGGAAGCAAATCACCTCTCCACACAGTATAGTCAAATGTTTTGTTCAACTGTATTACAAGCATAATCATTTTCTACATTAGACTTCTGAATACTGGGGTTAAAAGCCAGACTGAAATTGTGCCTAAAAATGATCATTTTAATATAAGACTTCTGTTGTGAGGCTATAATTTTGGAAAGAGAAAAGCATTACATTTTTGTTACCCTATAACTCTTAGTAATGTTGTATTTTTTTTTAAGTAACGTCTGCAGGTAAGCTACCTTGAATATAAGGTATGTAATGAGTGTCATCATTTGTTTATTTCTGTGTATACTGTAGGCTTCTGAAATGTTTTTCTGTGTATGTTGGTTTTGTATTTATTTACATAAGATCTAACATTTTCTTATATCTAGGCATAACATGAGCTACCACAGCTATGCTGATGACACACAACTGTTTTTATCAATAGCGCCTGATAATCTTGACTCTCTTGGCTCACTGACACATTGTCTCACTTGTGTTTCTGAATGGATGAGTAGTAATTTTCTCAAACTAATTAAGGAGATAGAAAATTTTAGTGATTGGCAAAAATGGATATAGCGAGGGTATTAGAAATAAACTTGATCCATTAGGCTTAAGCCAAGACAGAGGTAAATAATTTAGGGGTAATTATTGACTCTGATCTAAGTTTTAAATCACATATTAATCAGATTACTAGGACAACAATTTTTCACTTAAGAAATATAGCAAAATTAGATCTCTTATAACTTTGCAAGATGCTGAGAAATTAGTTCACGGTTTTATTTTCAGTCAGCTAGATTACTGTAATGCACTCCTCTCAGAACTACCTAAAAATGACATCAGTCGATTGCTAGTAGTGCATAATGCAGCTGTTAGAATGTTAACTAGGAAAAGAAAATCTGAACACATCTCTTAAATTTTTTTGTCACTACATTGGTTACCTGTGCCATTTAGAACTGAGTTTAAAATACTGCTTATGGTTTACAAAGCCTTAAATAATCTCGCTTCATCTTATATTTCAGATGTCTTTCACCTTACACTCCAAATCGTAACCTTAGATCTTCAAATGAGTGTCTGCATATAATTCCAAGAGCTAAACTTAAAAAGTGGTGAGGCAGCCTTCTGCTGTTATGCACCTAAAATCTGGAATAGCTTACCAATAGAAATTTGCCAGGCTATTATGGTGGAGTGTTTAAAACCTGCTAAAAACTCATTATTGTAACATGGCTTTCTCATAACTTCATTTTAGTTTAACCCTGATATTCTGTATGTACATTTAATTATAATTTTTTTTCGTGTCTCCAAAATCCGTACTAACCCCTACTTTCTCTGCTGTTCTTTTTCCTGTTTTCTGTGGTGGTGATCCGCCACCACCACCCGATCAAAGCACTGTGCAGTCCCTACATTGATGGATTGAAGACTAGAGGTCCACATGATATCATTGTCTAATTCTTCCACGTGCAGTCTGAAAACCATGAGGAATCATTTATGTTAGGTAGAATGCTTAGTTGGGGCTGGGTGGTCTAGTGGCCCGGAATCCCTGCAGATTTTGTGTTTTTTTTCTGTCCTCCCTGGCCACCAGACCTTACTTTTATTCTATGTTAATTAATATTGCCTAATTTTATTGTTATATTTTGTCTTTTTTTTCTTTCTTCATCCTGTAAAGCACTTTGAGCTACCTCATTTATATGAAAACGTACTATATACATAAATATTGTTGTAGTGACTTTTATACACTGTATTTATTGTCTGCCTTGATTTAGTTAAAGATATGGCATTCATACTGTATGAATTACAGTACATTTTGGGAGGTGAAATTGTTTCTAGTACAGTTTTTAAGGTAAAAATAAATTGTTTTATGTTATGCTTGATATTGGCTAGTGTTCCTTTCTTCAGTATTAGACCATACTTGGGTAAAATTACAGGTACTGTATTAAATTTGACACAGACTACTGGAGTTTTAGTAGTAAAACTGGCAGTAAACAAGAATACAACCTGAAGAACTTAAAAAATGTACATTGGGTGCAGACAAAAATTTAGTCAAATAAAAACTGTGCACTGTCTGACATTTTCACATAGTGGCTGATTCAAGGGAAGTGGTTGGGTAAGTCTTATTACTAAGTCACAGCTGAAATGAGACAAACAGTATTGTTCATTATTTGACTTCAGAGGCCTGCATTTGCTGTTTTGATCTGGGCATTACAGGTTTTCTGAAGCTGTAATTATTTTGTCAACAGAGATATTACCAGATAATTCTGAGCACAGCAGTGAAAGATGTAGTGAAAATGAAGGAAGTTGGACAATACAGTCATTGCAAAGCCATATTTACTGATGACATTGTCACTTGCTGCTTTAGCATATGCAACCATTCTGTATGTTAGCTCAGTTTTGCAGAAGTTTATGAAAGAATGTTTCCCTCCCTGTTTCTATAGAACATGTTTGCTGGTATCTTTAAAGAAGCAATAACATAATGAACCTCATCTACTACAAAACCTGCATTTCAGATCTATGCTTAAAATTGTCAGGTCAGGTTGGGGAATATTCAGTGTGTTGCTACACCCACCGCATGACAAAACAGCTTAGGATCCTGGTTGACAAGGAAGAGTCACCAGAGGCGTGAGTGAGTGTTGCTGCTGAATGTCTCAATGAGGTTGACATTCTCTCTGCAGATAGACACACTGCTGACGGCTGTGCCCAAGATGTCATTAAAGACCTGGATCTTGTTTTTTATCCAGGTCACTCGCAAGCCCAGATACTCCGACTCCTCACTTATTCTCTCGAGAGCCCCAGTCAGACCATCCATTGATTCTGTGAAGATCACAACATCATCAACAAAGTCAAGATCATGAATCTTTCTTCACGAATAGATGCCCAACAGCCACTGGACCCCACAACCCTGCCCAACACCCAGTCAATGCAAACACTGAACAGAGCAGGAGCAAGAACTCACTCTTGACTAACCCGGGAATCAACTCAGAAAAGTGCAGAGGTTCTGCCTCCACTCTGCACAGCACTCACAGTACCATTGTGGAGGCTGGCAATGATATATCCAGCAACTTCTGGGGGATCCTGTAAAGTCTAAAGGGTGTCCCACAAGTCAGCACAATCCATTGAGTTGAATGGTTTACGAAAATCAACAAAGGCTACAAAAAAATCTCTGTCAATAATCGCGTTTGTGCTTGATGAGAACCCACAGTGCCAGGATGCGGTGGATGGTAGACTTCTTAGGTTTAAAAGTAGACTGTTCCGGTTGCTGGTAGGTGAGCAAGTGATCACAGATCTTATTGAGAATGACCATAGCAAAGACCTTACCCTGCACCGAGAGCAGTGTTATCCCCTATAGTTGCTGCAATCCAGGCGATTACCCACCACTTTTCAGATAGGGATGACCCATTTTCCATTCATTTGGGATGACTTCTGTCTCCTGGATAGAAGCAAAGATTGCTTGCAATGCCAGAAGGACAGCCTTACCACAAGCCTGGAGAAGTTTACCTTGGATACCACAGATCAGCAGTCGCACCCAAGTCTGCAAGTTTCTCATAAACTGTGTGCAAACTCATTAGAAACAGCCTGCTCTTGGAGTCTGGCCAGGTCTGGCCTCATTCACCTAGTAGGTGGTTGGAATTCTCAAACTGGGCACTTCTGTAGACACTACAGTTCTGTGGGAGCCTTTAGCGTTTGCCCACGAAAATGTGATCATCTCCATCACTGCAACACCAGTGCTGGAGTACCATGTCCAGTGATGTGGTTCAGGACGCTGGAACCAGGATCCAGCGATCCGCAGCCCCTGACCTTTAGTAAAGTCAAAGAAAATGAAGCCCCACTTCACTATGGTTGCCAGACCCATGAGGCCTGACACCATCCTCATAGCCAGCCCTGTCAGTGCCTGTGGTCACATTGAAGTCACCCATAATCAGAAGAGTGTCACCTTGTGGGCACACATCAACCACCAAGTGAAGTTGCAAATAAAATGTCTCTCTCACTGATACATCACTCGCCGCAGTCGGAGCATAAACTGAGACAACAGACAAGGCACCCAGAGAGTGCCATAACCTGAGTCACATAATAGGCTTTTTGAAAGGAGTGATATTGGACACCATCAGAAGGTATCTGATCAGCAACAGCTACTCCCTGAGAATGACACCCTTCAGAGTGACCAGACTAATGCATGATCTACCCACCTACAGAGATCTGGCAATCCCAGGTCCGCACACCTCAAATGCAGAGATCACAAAGCTCCTCCAACAACAGAGGAAGATGATCATCATTCCGAAGAGGCAAGATGTTCAACATTCTTACTTGGATGGGCTTCCTCAAGTTGGACCACAAGTATTGCCGTACAGCAGGTGACGCCTTAGCACCATACCAATTTCGATCCCCAACAGGCCTGACCCCATTGGCAGTCCAGCGGTTTTGACTCTTACAGGGATGAGGCTCCCGAGGTCTTTCTCCCATCCTCTTCATAATGCAAACAGCCTTCCTATGGGCGGCTGTAGCAAAGCTACTCCCACCAAGAGCAGAAAGAAGTCCTGTCTGCCGTTTTGGAGCTGCATGAAGTTTTTGCGGTGGCTGGAGCACCAATGCTGCCACCAACCCCCAAGTTTTCCCAGCAACTTGGAGGACCACTTGCAGGGCCGGATGCAGTTTAACGTAGTAATCAGTACAGCTTAAAATTTACTTAAAATTAAATTCCTTAACATTAAAAAATTTTAATTAAAATGAAATTAAAATACTTAAAATTACAAATTATTTAAAATTGTGCGATAATTCCACATTCACTACAGCACAAACTACAAAAGCAATACTGTATATCTATTGCTTTGGATAACAGGTGGGATACTTGGCTTGAATGGAAGGCAAATTGCTATGGAAGCCCAGAACATTTCTAAAACATATGTTTTGTCAGTGAACAGTGTATGAAATATTGTAGTTATATCTAATGTAAGCTTATGTTGGATTTGTAAGCTGAATGTTAAGGCTTACAAGTCAACATAAATGAAAATGTATACTTTTCCATCCAATAAAGCATTTTATCTAAAATTATTTTATTGACAAACTAGTCAGAAACAAAATACCAAAAACTGTCCTTGGATACCATGTGAACAGATTTTGTGTATTTAAACTGAGACAATGTAAAAGACATTTCAGAAAATAAATGCACTTGTGTATTAGCACATAGAACTGTCAATTTAAGTATGGCTTTTAGCAAGGGGATCAGGGGTGGGTGGGAGATAATACTTTCTCATGCTGTGGTTAGCATGATAATGCATTTTTGTTTACATCTGTGCCATATGGTAGCTGTGAGACAGATGTCCATTCCTGCAGAGTGAATCAGCAGCAGCCACGGTTTTAAAAAGTCTATATTTTTACAATTTGGGTGGCTAGTGTCTTTTGGAGATGTTACGGTTATTGGTACCATTATATAATACAGCTTATCATTGTTTTCTTATATCTGAGTTTCATCTCCTCATTCACAATAGTCCTATTGTACACTACACATTTTACCACAGATCACATTTGAACTGAATTGGGATGTATTGTAAACACTAGTGATTCATAATGAAATCTTCCCTCTAGTTAATTAGTATAGCTCTGTTTCAATATAGTCATGGCCAAAAGTTTTGAGAATGACACAAATACTAATTTTCACAAAGTTTACTGCCTCATTTTTTATTTTGGCTTTTGGCATATACTCCAGAATGTCATGAAGAGTGATCAGATGAATTGCAATTAATTGCAAAAGTCCATCTTTGCTGTGAAAATGAATTTAATCCCAAAAAAAAACATTTCCACTGCTGTTTTAAAGAAGACTTCAGGGTGCCCAAGAAGTTCCAGCAAGCACAAGGACTGTCTTCTAAAGTTGATTCATCTGTGGAATCAGGGCACCACCAGTGCAGATCCTTAGTCAGGAATGGCAACAGGCAGGTGTGAGTGCATCTGCATGCACAGTGAGGCAAAGACTTTCGGAGGATGGCCTGGTATCAAGAAGGGCAGCAAAGAAGCCACTTCTTTCCAAGAAAAACATTAGGAACAGACTGATATTCTGCAAAACATACAGGGATTGGACTGCTGAGGACTGGGGTAAAGTAATTTTCTCTGAATCCCCTTTCCGATTGACTGGGGAAAAAACATTGTCCAGAGAAGAAAAGGGTGAGCGCTACCATCGGTCCTGTGTGATGTCAACAGTAAAGCATCCTGAGACCATTCATGTGCGAGGCTGCTTCTCAACCAAAGGAGTAGGCTCACTCACAATTTTGCCTAAGAACACAGTCATGAATAATGAATGGTACCAAAATATACTCCAAGGGCAACTTCTCCCAACCATCCAAGCACAGTTTGGTGATGAACAGTGCCTGTTCCAGCATGATGGGGCACCGTGCCATAAGGCAAAAGTGATAACTAAGTGGGTTGGGAAACAAAACATTGAAATTTTGGGTCCACGGCCAGGAAACTCCCCTGACTTTAATTCCATTGAAGACTTGTGGTCAATCTTCAAGAGGCAGGTATACAAACAAAACCCTACAATTTCTGACAAACTGCAACCACTAATTATGCAAGAATGGGCTGCCATCAGTCAGGATGTGGCCCAGTCGTTGATTGACAGCAAGCCAGGGCGAATTGCAGAAGTCTTGGAAAAAGAAGGGCCAACACTGCAAATATTGACTTTTTGCATAAACTTAATGTAATTGTCAATAAAAGCCTTTGAAACTTATGAAATGCTTGCAATTATACTTCAGTATACCATAGAAACATATGACGAAAATATCTAAAAATGCTGAAGCAGCAAACTTTGTGAAAACCAATATTTGTGTCATTCTCAAAACTTTTGACCATGACTGTATAATTTGATCTGTGTCAGATAGTATTGTAAACACTCTACCGATCATACAAAGGCATTTTCCACAAACCTCCAGCACAAAATAATTGTGTAGGGCTTGGATTTCAGCACTGAAATGAGGGAATTATGTCTGTTATTTAAAAATGTTTAAGTTAATAAAATGGTAAATCCCACTTTTCTTTAAAGACAATAAGACGTTAATTTTGCCACTTGTATCCCATTCTGGAATTAGTCCAGAAGTAAAAGTGCATGATTTGTGTATGCTTTGAGACCAAGATGATGTGACAATTAACTTTTAGTTGCAGAAATTTTCACTTGTATATATATTTATTTAGTTGAATGAGGGCGTTAAAATCTTTTCTTCACAGCAAATTTAAAAACTCTAGGAATGAAGGCTTCACGTGGAGCTTCTGAATGTAATGGACATGGCTACAAATAGATGGATGTTTAGAGAAACTATTTAATAGCAGGCTTATCCATTTCAGGGTTTTGGGGAGTAGGCTTCCTTTGAACTGTATAAAATGTAATAAGGCTGTATCACACCTTTAGAAAAAGTACAACTCCTTGCAGAACATTTCAAGATCCTTGAAAGTCTTTGGTTTGCTCTTGTGAATAACCGTCTTAAATTCAGAAAGCAGGTTTTCAATAGAATTCATACCTTTGCAAAACATTGACTTTCTGTTCCTGCAATCATTTATCTGTATGTGGGTGTATTAATAATTTTGAAATTCTGCCTTTGTAGTAAAATTTAACCAACTCAAAAAAATGCAGCCATTTGAAAAAAGCTTGTATTAAAATAAAAGTAGACCGCATCCTTCTGTTTTTACCCAACTTATTGTGTGTGTTGTAAATTTTATATGTTCAATTTTGCTCAGTTCCATGAAGAGTGCCAACAATTCTTGAATTGATTGTACAGGTATGTTCACCTTAACACATTGTTTTTTGTTGAGGGCATTGTAAGTGATAATAGAACCAGCGTTAAGGCCCAAAATAACAGGCAAATCACAGCATCTGAGTGTCCGACTGAAGAATTAAATATTATGTTGTATAAATTAGACTGGATGAAGAAACAAAAAGCAACAACAAAATTAACTGCCTATATAGGATATAGCCGAGATAGCAGATATGGAGATTGCCTAACATAGTGTGTTTGTGTATTTAATTAATGAGACCACTCATAGACTTAATCAGTTCAATAAATTTGTAAAACACATTTTGATGCTTTTTTTGGACTTAGCTATGCATATTACAGAAAAAATACAGAATATACAGGTGGAGGCATGGCATTCAATTTGATCCTGCTGTCTTGCCATTCTTTGCTTCCATTATTCACAACAAAAAAATGTTAATTACAAAGAAATATTGAGTACATTTTATGCCTTTTTAAAGTTACTACAATAGATTCTTTTCTGGGCCCTCTTGTCCATCATTACTTTAAATGACTAATATTAAAGATACTTTCACATGGAAAAAGCAGAAACTGTCATGTAGTTAGTCTTTAAAATGTTCAGACTAATCCAAGTTTTGTCTGCTATCAAATCTATAAAATGCAGAAATACTGGAAGTATGAAGCTGAATGGGTATATGGGTATAAGAATCTCAATCGCTTGTTAATGCCATTGGCTTTTTCATGCCTCAGAGAGTGTTTCTTGCTCTGACCTCATGCTACTAACAAACTAAATAATAGTAGGAATAGCCAAGTAAGTCTGTCTTATCTTTAGGCCTTATTGGCTGTTTATCTCACAGTTCCACATGTGTAAAATTTGACCTGATGCATTTTAAATTAGCCAGTCCAAAATGAGTCTAGGGTGTGGAACTGTTTTCATTCTGTGGCTATTTGCATGAGGAATAAACTGACTTGAATGATATTAGAAGCTGAAAGATTATGGTTATACAGTTAAAACAACCTGTAACATTAATCCTACATCTCTTTGTTTGGAAAAGCGCTGCATACTGTTCCAAATAAAACTTCAGCTGTGTTTACATTATAGGATTGTAGTTGATTTTTAATTTATCAGTCTTTCTTCTAAATTCACGTGTGATATTCCCCTTTACATCTATTGGAGCCTTTCCTAAACATATGATAGTTGTAGAAAATATAGAGTTTTTTTCCTTATGTATAGAGGTCTGCAAATTGTATTGGACTCTGGTCTTATTTTTATTGATTTGTGACTTGCTTAACATTATTGGGGGGGGGACCAACTTGCTTGTTGATGATTTGCAACCTGACTTCGACTTAACATAAATTACTTAGAGTCTCATGTTATACTGTATTGCCACAGTTATTATTTCTCAAATTGCATTCCTTTTAATTTACATTTAAGTAATATACTTTTCATTCTCCATAAGTCATCTGGGTTAATCAGCATGTTGGAGGAATCCGCACTGAGGATTTTCAATTTTGGCTAATCATAGTGCACTGTGGAAAGAATGCAAAGAATGCAATTTCCATCTAAAATATTGCAGGTTAAAAGTCACTGACACAATAATATCTTTAAGCTTTATCATTTCAAAATACATAAAGACAATTATGCCTATCAGAGAGTTGGCCTCAAATACTGTAATTGATGTGTCATTGTTCCAACTAAGGTACCACTTCAGCCTGTCTCCTGTGTGGCATGTCAGCTCCATGCATCCGGTGACCCATTTTTAATGCCAAGTCACCCACTCTCCACATAGGGTGTAAATGCGATTTACAGTACGCTTGTTTTTCCCCCCTCTCTTTTAAAATGAGAGTAGATTATGTAGCTGCATTACTCTGAAGTGGCATAGTCTTTCAAATTTTGTTTTCTTTTAATACAGTGCATTTTAAATGAATTGCGCTAACAGTATGATACAACTGTGGAAAATGTATAGTACACTGCAAATTATTTTAAAATAAACCAAATAATTACATACCTATTTCTAATACTTGTGAAGGCTAGTTTTCTATGAGAAAGTATTCTTAGAATGAGATTAATTGCAGAGAGTGATGAAAGTGTAATTGTTTTTACTTAAGTCTTCTCAAATATGGCTTCCTTGAATAAAAACAGTGACTTGTGTTGCTTAATTTAAATTCAGCAACTAAACTTTATTTGCTTGAATTTAATTATTGTAACTTAAGACTTGACTTGAACCTTGCAGGTCAGGACTTGACGTTTACCTGAGACTTGCATATGTAGGACTTAATCCCATCTATGTTTATCCAAAAGAGAACCATGACAAGGTCTATTTCTCTATCTCTTTAAACATTTTGTCCATAGATGCCTTCTAGTTTCTTCAGAATACACTGCACAGAATTTATACATATTAACTTGGATCTTTGAAAATGAAAACTACTGTTGGCCTGTAGTCTGCTTGGGAGTAGTTGTAATCTTTTTTGTGATACTGGATTCCCACTTTAAATAGTGACACAGTTTTTTCTTTATTTGGCTATTGGTGCATACATATTTAATTGCCTTAAAAAATGTTTTGCTCTGAAACTGCATGGTTAAATACTTGTTGATTGAAAAATGCTTAGAGCGTAGGAACTACTAATGTTTCACACTTTTGTAATCAATTTAAATACTAAAGCATTATAATAAATATTGAACTAATGATGAGGCATCATGGTCAACAAAGGGGTTTACATTCAGACTTGCAAAACCTAAAGAGCAGCTGTCTGTAAATTACATAATTTTCAAATTTGTTTCTTCCAGTCTGTCTGGCTATTCAAATAACACGAAGCCCTGTCACCAATATGGATTAATGTTTTTTTAAATCATTTCCAAGCAAATTCTTTTGCCTTTGTGGAGGCATTGACATCAATGCCAGGTGTCTTGTACGGTTATCTCTCTGTATTTTACTGTATTTTGTTGGGTTACTTTCTTAAACCACCTTGATATTCAAGACTATTGTACAAAAGCAACAGTTTATACATTCCTTTCACCCTGGTAGCTGTAGAAACCAAATGCAAATATGGATTTGACTTGAGTAACTATTTGATGACCTGTTGGGGTGTGTGTGTGTGTATGTGTATATGTATATTGCAGTAGGTGTGAAAAATAAACCGCTTTACTTTACACACTGTCCGGAAGAAAAGTAATGTGTAAGGATGCAAATGGTTATGGAATGTTGGGACTTACTGTATATCACTATTAAGGGATAACCTTTAAATCCATGCTTGGTATTCTGGGCCACCCTTTTAAATTATTTTTGGCATTAGGCCCTCCAAATGTCAAGTCAGAGTTATCCCTGCCACTTATTTGCATTAACAGAGCACATGTGCTCTTAGTTTGGTTTAAGAGTCCTGTAATAAATGTTGTCCCCAGACCATTTCCTTTTTTATAGAGCCAGAAATCTTTGGCAGTATCACCGGCAGCCATTTGTACCCTATAAAACAGAGTGGTATTGCATCTTTGCAAGATGCAGTGTTTGTGTTGTTGAATTTGTTAAAATGTAGCAATGTCACCTCTATGCTTTATCTTTTTATTCAGCATATACTGTATATTCCACAGATGTCACTAATTTTACAGTTTGCCCTAAGAATTAACTGACACTGAAATGCTTGCCCACTGTTTTATTTTAATGATGTAACAGTGTATGTCCATTACAGTAGCTTATTTTCCTGTTACTTTTACCAGTAAGTAGGACTAAGCTATAGAATGATTGCTTTTTTTATAGTCAGACCATCCTCTGCATTTCCTAAGTATTTGCTATTGATGGTTTATGTTTACCTAAATGATTCTTCTATGTTTCAGTGACCTGTGGCCTTTTCTTAGGTTATTTCTCATGAAGATACTTTTGATAACCTAGTCCTGCTCTCAACCGCTGCCTCTCCCTTCACATTTTTACATAATGTAAAAACAATCCTTTGTTTCTGGTCATTTGCTCTTAGCTATACTATGAGATATTTGAAATGTTGCATGAATATGTGCCACTTCAGTGTATGGGGGGTAGTGTTTAATCTTTGAGATTCCCCATGCTTGTGTTTCTATCTCAGTCAGTTTTGGAGTGTAGTGAGGGAAGTATGTGTATGTGTGGGATTTTTTTTTAACCCTTGGACATCTGGAAGAACTCCTCTCATTTGTTGCTTTGGCAGATAAACTGGTTTGTGTGAATCTGCCAAGTACATCTGTTGAGCCCAAGAGCGGAATGTGCTGCAATGTCTGGAAACTGTTACTTGCAAATTACAACTTAAGCTATACCAGGGTACCTTTCATAAGATCTCCTAAAGTGTAAATATGTATTTTTGATGAGTTTTTCATCTGAAAATTTTTGCTTTGGTAAAATGAAGCAATAAAGTTACATGGAACAAGGTAAGGATGTAATAAGGTTGCCATTACAGTGGACATGCTGCCTGTTGGTGATATATGGTATAAGTGCAAACAGTAACTCAAGAATACAATTTCCCTGGGATTATTTTAAAGCAGAGCAGTCAAAATAAGGTTAACATTAATTATAATTTTGTAAAAGATTATTCTCTAATTGATTATTATAGTAGATTAATTTCAACAGCTAATTTTGTTTAGATAATTCTAAGCACCTACATTTTTGCTGAATGTTAATTTTCAATAAATTATTTTATATGTGTAATTTGAAAGCAAAAGACATTAAGTCATTTAAACAGATCTTTTTTTTTAAAAAAGAAGTGCTTGTGCTGCTGTCCTGCAACAAAGAGGGTCCAAGTACTGGGTGCTCCCCACTTGGAATTTGCATGTTCTCCTTTTGTCAGCATTGGTTTTCCCTGGGTGCTCTGGTTTCCTCCCATGCTAGGTTAGGTGGATTGGCCTAGTTAAATAAGACCTAGTATGAGTGTGGGTGCATGCTCATCCAACAGTGGGCTGGTGATCTGACCAAGTGTTGCTTTTGCCTTGTACCCATTGATTGCTTCTATAGGCTCCAGATGCTCCATGACTCTGCCCTAGATAATTGGGTTAAGAAAATGGATAGCTAGATTGATGGAAAAAGGAGAGACACTCTGAGAGAAAGATATATTTAGAACTTTAATTGTCTCAAAAATAAATTCAGTTTCTGTCATAGCCTAAATATGTAGTTATTAATTTAAAAATATACATGTATTTATGCATATTCAATTATTTTACGTGTATTTTTAAAAACGTCATCTTTACAATGCCATACAAACATGTTTCCTTTGCTCATGAGTTTGACAACTTTAAAGAATAAAACCAAGCCAAAACAGACTACAAAGTCACTAGTGTAATATATTAGGTACTTTATTACTTTTCTACATTTAAACATGTTTTGCACTTGTGGTGGGGTGTTGTCTGTCGTCAATTTGACCCTATTTTCACATACAATTAATTGATTATAATCTGAAACTCTGTGCAGCCACTCTGATTGGTTTTATTTATGGCACTGAATGATATATGAACAGCCTTTTGCTTACATAATTTTAACTGCATCAGGATTTTGTTTATTGACAAAATACTGATCAAGTCTTGGTGTCTGTTCCAGAAAAACAGATTAGATAATCTTGGAGCTTAGAACAAATCCTGATTTGCTTTCATGTGATTTTGTACCAGCAGATTAGCTGGTTCCAGAACATCAGATTTCAATCGGCCCTGGAAATCCCGGATACAGTGATCCAGATTAACATGCGTTCACAGAAAAATGTGTTGAACCCTTAAGCACTTAAATGCACTGAACCCTTATGAGCCGAGTGCTAAATAGTTGATCAAACAAATCAAATTACCCGTATTTTTCGCTCCATAAGATGCACCTATGTTTAGAGAAGGAAAACAAGAAAAAATATTCTGAACCAAATGGTGTACTAATACCTTATATTTAATAAAATATAGCAGAACAATATTTCAACCATGTAAAATCAACAGTGGTATTAAGAACCATCATCACTGTCATTAACAAATCTTAAATAATTTTTGAGGCATGGCGCTTAAGTGAAAAATTAAGGAAAAACTTACTAAGTAATTGCAACACAAACAGTGACTTAATCAGTTTTAACGCAAAAATATGCAGACGAAAGAAGAGAAGTAGCAGGCCGCTCAGCAAGCGCATCAACCTCTGAGCAAATGAATGCTAAACATACAGGGAAAGAGTAGGAAAACTGCGAATGCTCAAGTCAAGTGTATTTGTGCAGTGCGCCATTACTGTCTAGTAATATATAAAATCCAATTGTCTATATGTCTGTCTGCTTCTAATGAGAAAACTACTTAACGGATTTAGATCGAGTTATTTTCTATAACTTGCTTGAACATTCCGGTTGATTTTGCGACTTCTCTCATTTTGCTATATATCATTGCTTGCTTGCGGTACCGATTTAATTGCACAAATCCAGGCTGAGGGGAGAGGCCTTCCTCACTCACTCGCAAGCTTCGGGGTGTGTTCCTTAACTCCACTTACATAGTGAACGAGAGGACAATTGAATTCCACATTGATATTTAAAATAGTTAATAATAATAATACATTTTATTTAGAGCGCCTTTCAAAAAACTCAAGATCACTGTACAATCAGGTGAAAAAAATAAAAACATTCAATGACTAGAAAATTTAAAACCCAGATAAAACACCAATAACAGTTACAGTGAATAAGCAATTTTGAACAAATGAGTTTTGAGATTAGCCTGAAATTGGTGAAGGGTAGTCATGTTCCTAAGGTAAGTAGGTAATGAGTTCCATAAGGAAGGTGCCGATCTGCTAAATGCTCGGTATCCCATGACGTGACAAGACGTGCTGGTGGATTATTTAAATTGATGGAAGAAGACGGTAAATAGTTGCAACAATGGTGGGAATAGAGCCAGGTAGTTGACAGACAAGACACTCAAATGAACCGTAGGAAGAAACTGTCAGCGGCATAACTCGCATTGTCTCATGGTAGAGTATCGGGAGACCTCCTCCACGACCAGAGTTGCGAGGTTGCGCCATGTAAACAAACCCAGAAGGTGTTGCTTCGTTGAGCAAAGTAAGGTCCTGGGGTTGCTGCCACGTCTCATTTAGAGTGAGGATGTCGATGTTACGATCCATGAGAAGATCCTGAATGAGATGGGTCTTTCCTGTGAGGGAACGGATGTTGAGATGAGCAAAGTTGATAGTATCCTCGCTGAGATGAGCAGGAGCGCTAGCCACCGTAGCTAGACTAGCTAACACACTCGGATCCGAAGCTCTGCCAGATGGCCACAGCGATGGACGAGAAGTGGACCAGTAAGAGGTTATTGGAACTCGAGTATCCAGCTGAAAATTCCGGCGGGAGCCTCTGTGGATATATCTCCGTCGTGGCTGAAAAAAAATGTCCGGGAAGGTTAACAGGACGTCCATAGGAGATACAGTCATCCTTGGACGAAGTCGAAGAAGATCCGCCGCTGAATATTGATACAGGCTTATAACCGGCTGAATCATCGTTGACAGGAGACAAAGGGCTAGACAGGTAAGAGCCCTACATATCCAGTTTCCTTGCACTAATCCTGCCATCGTTAGGAGTTGTTGACCGCACCCAGCGAATCCCGATAAGGTTTCAAATCGAGTTCAATTTGGTTAAAAGTTTACTTGAAGCGTTCACAGAGAGTCCACAAAAGTTATGAGTTGTTATGAGTTCAAAAATGCTTAAGAGAAGTTAATTAAAAGGTATTTAAGAAGTTAATCTCTAAAAAGGGGGGAGGCAGTGGCGAGCAGTCACGCCAGCGTTCACCATACCACCCGCTATTACTTAGGTCTTGATGAGTTTGAGTCCGGATATTCTCTTAAATGTATGCCACATTGAAAAGACAGATTGCAATTCAAATTGTGGATGGTGATTTTGTGTTAAAAGATTTGTGATATGATTTTTTTTGGAAAGATCGCCCACCCAGGTCAGTGGTTGTAGCTGGGAGTGTCAGGTGGCTCTCTGCACTCTCCCTGGTCCTGGGTGATGGGCAGAGGTGGATGGCAATTGACCAGACGCCCTGAGATTCACCAGTAAAGTGGGACATTTAAGTGTCCCCAGGGGTTTCTTGTGGGCCTACCACTTCCTCTTCTAACAGCTCTCGCTACTGCCTGCAGGTCAGGTAATACACATCACGGTCTGTGACGCAATATTTGCTCCATAAGACTCACAGACATTTCCACCCACTTTTGGGGGAAAAAGAAGTGCGTCTTATGGAGTGAATAATATGGTAATTTAGGGAGGTCTTTCCAAAGTCTGACCACTATACAGCTAAAGACTCTGTCACCCATGGAGTGTATGTTAGTGCAGGGCACAACAAGATTGCAAGAATTAGAGGATCTTAGTGGGCAAACAGGAGCATAACAATGGAGAAAGTCACTGACGTAGTCAAGTGCAAGGCCATTTAAAGCTTTGTAGGTTAATAATAGAATTTTATATTCAATTCTGTAAGACACAGGGAGCCAATGGAGAAAAAGCATGATGGGTATTATGTGTTCACTGCTGCTGGTCTGTGTTAGGACACTTGCAGCAGAGGTTTGAATTAACTGGAGCTGTGATATAAGGTTAGAAATGGCACTTGCCAGTAGAGAGTTATAATAATTGATGTGGGATATGATAAAACCATGAACAAGTTTCTCAGCATTAGAAAAGGAGAGGATAGAGCAAACATGAGTTATGTGATGCAGGTTACTATCTATCTAAAGTAGGCTTCTTATTGTGGTTAGTGTGGGCAGAATAAGAAAGGGAGGAATCAAAACTGACACCAAGATTCCTTGCATTAGAAGAAGGTCTGATGAGAACACTGTCAAGAGTGACTGAGAAGGAGCTCATTTTCTTAAGTTGTACTTTAGAGCCAATTTGCAGGAGTTCAGTTTTGTTGCAATTTAATTTTAAAGAGTTCTGCTCTATCCAGGTTTTCATCTCACTGTGGCAAGTTGTGAGTTGAGAAAGCCCTGATGAAGTTTCACTTTTAACATTGAAATAGAGTTGAGCATCATCTGCATAAAAATGATAACTCAGTCCAAAGCTACAAATGATATGGCCAAGGAGAAGCAAACAGGTACAGAAGAGTAGAGGGCCGAAGACAGAGCCCTGAGGAACCCCATGTGTGACTGGCTCTGAGTTGGATCTGCTACTGCTAAGTCTAACGGACTTTTGCCTGTTAGTCAGATAGGACTTGAACCACTGGAGGGTAGTGCCAGAGATACCCAGCATGTTCTCCATTCTGGACAGTAGGACATCATGTCTTGACAGTGTCAAATGCTAAATTAAGTTCTAACAAAATTAATATGCTGGTTTGTACAGAGTTTGCTACCATAAGGAAATCATTAGTTACCTGAAGCAGAGCAGTTTCACATCTGTACTGTGCTCTGAAAGCAGACTGAAAGGGTTCCATCAAATTATTAGAAGTTAAGTAATTGATGAGTTAGGAGGCTACAACACGCTCAAGAACTTTGGACAGAAAAGGTAAGTGAGAAATAGGCCATCAATGCGTGAACACAACATAATTGCAAAGATGCTGATGCACAATCTCACTCAGCACGCAGCACCTGTCCGTCAGCAATGAAATCTTAGAGAACATGTACAAATATATGTCCTCAGTCTGCATTAACCTGCTGATCATTTACTATTTTAACCAGTGCAGTTTCTATAGTATGATTCGTTATAAATCTTGTCCATAACAGAATGTTTACTCAAATAATCATTTAGCTACTTCATGACTACCTTTTCTAGAATTTTACCTAAGGCAGGTTAGAAATTGGTCTAAAGTTGTCAAAAACAGAGGAGTCATGATTATTTTGCTTGAGTGGGGGTTTAACAACTGCAGTCTTTAGACAGTCATGGAAGATTCCCATATCTAATGATGAGTTCACTGTGTTAAGTACACTATCAGTTAGCACATCAGAGAATTCTTTGACAGAATGCTTTGTTGATACTGGGTAAAGGACGCAAGTGGAGGGTTTCAGTTGAGAAATTATTCTACATATTTCGAGTAGATCTATTCAAGTGAAAGAATATGACTCGCTTAAAAGAGCATGCAGGGGTTCAACAAGATTAACTTTGGGGGGATGTACTATATTATCTCCAATATCATTTACTTTGTGATTAAAAATATTTGAAAAGCCTCACAAGTTTCACTAGTAGTTTTTAGGAGACATTCCATTGAGTGTGCTGGGTTTATAAGACAATCAGTAGTTGAAAATAAAACTCTTGGATTTCCAGCATTATCATTTTAGAGAAACAGGACTGCCTTTCAAGGCGGACTGCGTTGTTATATTCAGTTATTGTCGACTTCAGTATTTCATAGTGGACTATCATTTTAGTTTTTCTTCATTTACGCTTAGCTCTCCGGCATGATCTCTTTAAATCAGACACTGTTTGGGTCTTCCAAGGTATAATGGTGCTGGAGGATTTTTTAACTGTCTTTTCACCAACTGTTAGCACTATTAACAGGCTTTTGGGTCACCCTGGTTATCCACATGAAAATTAAAATTGCCTAAAATTAGGAACCTGTCACAGTTAGTTATTATTATAGATGCCAAGTCTGAGAATTCCTCAATAAAGGACGTATTTTATTTTGGAGGTCTGTAAATGGTCAATACATAAGACTGGGACAGTCCTTGAATAACAACTGCAAGATACTCAAAAGACATAAATATCAAAACGGGCATTTTTACCATTTAAATGGCTCAAGTAAATACTCTCAAAACTGCCACCTTTTTGGCCTTGGTGAACCAAATGAGCAAAGGTGCGAGTCTGAGGCGCTGTTTCAATTAACACTGCCGTACCATCTGAGCTGAGTCATGTTTCACTAATTGTAAAATGGGAAAAAAAAAGTAGATTTTCCTATCACTAATAAAATCATTAATGTAGGAAGTCACATTTAAGGTTTCAGAAAAGCAGAGCTAAATTGGAGTTTTATGGCAACTTAAAATGGTAATTAAGTTATTTGTGTTAATGCTGCCTAGTGTGGATTTTTTATTTAATCTATGATCTGTTGTAGGTCTACTATAGTGCCTATCTATAGGTGAAATCACAGTTAAATTATTCTCATTTATACCTGTTTGTCTGGGATTTTTGTTAGATTATGGTTAATCATTATAATGTTAATATTGTTCACATCTGAAGGTGAACTCACTAAAGAATTATAACATTCTAACAAGGCAATTATAGAAAATAGTAAGACTAAGGTTACATAGTCAGGAAAGACCGATTATGTTTGAGATATTGTTATGGAGGACCTGGGCACCAAATCTGTTTGGATGCAGACTGTTGCATCTGAAGAAATGCTGGCCCTCCCAGAAAAGATTCCGGTTGTCCACAAAACTGATGTTTAGTCTCTTGCTGAAGCCTCTCAGCCAGTTGTTCAAGGCCAGCAAATGACTGTAGGATTCATCTGACTTTCTAGCTTAAATCAGGGCACCTGAAATAATGATTCTCATAACTGGGGTTATGTCCTTCATGGCTTGAAAGAGTGCTGCAAAGTCCATCTTTAGAACTTCTGATTGTTGATATCGAATATTGTTTACACCAGCATGTAGTACAATGGTCCCAACAGCCCTGTTCTTGTGCTTCTCGATGATTGTCTGTGCTGTTCTTGTAATATCTCATACTTGTGCACAGGGAAAACAAGAAACAAAACTTTTCTGTTTAGGGCATGAAAAATTGAGGTTACGTACAGTTGAATCCCCAATAACAAATATCACCAAAGTATGCCGGCACGGTGGAAGAGCGGAGAGGGTCAAAGCAGTTTTAGATGGTGATGCATGCCTGAGCAAACAGAGTTGATCTTTATCCTTGAGCCTTCAACCCCGCATTGCTAAAACATTGAGATTCCATCCTTGTCATTGTTTAGAGTAGGAGCTGGGGTAAAAGTCATTTGGCCCAGTGAGCAAGTAGCATGGTTGCAGGGTTGATGTTGCAGAATCGAGATGGGTTGCGTCGATCTGAGTTGCTGAGGACGTGTCTTTTAGACGATGAGCCTTCAGTTCCCTGAGGTGGATCTGTCTGGCAATTAGTTGCTGAATCTGACTCTCAAAGGCCCAGAGTTCTTTAACAACATGTTGCATTTCACAGTTGGCCATCTTTCATTTCTGCTTGCTGCTTCACATCCTACATAGTTGAAGGTATTAGAATGGTGTGAAGTTTATTAGAGAAAAGCTAATTTTTGAATACTGCTGATAATGTTTTTGTGTAAACAGTCTGTATTTGCTTTATAAAGTACTTCTTTTTCAATCTTTCTGAGGCTTTTTGTTGCTTAATATAATATGAAGACCTCTTTCTGCATCAATCACCTTTTACCCTTTTTTACTTTACAATTATAGATGGCACATGTTGCTTAATTTCTTAATATGAGCTGGAAGCAAAAATTATTGAGAATATTGATGTTAAGCACCTGAATTAAAAGTAAGATTGTGCTAACGGAAATTCTAAGTGTGGGCTGCTGTTTTGTATCCATCCTTTTGCTCTGCTAAAACTTCTCTGGTTTCTGTTAAGTCTGTTTCTTTCTCTCTTTGGAATATGGGAGCAGGCAGAAGTTTGCCATTGTACATGATATGTTTTTAAAGCTCCTCTGGAGCTGCAGTTACATCAGATTAAGCAGGACTACAATTGGGCGAACTGCACAGTTAAGTATAGTGGACAGGAGTTGTGATCATGAAGAGGAAAAAAGGCATACAATAATAAGAAATAAATACTGAACTGTTAGGCTGGACTCCACATCCCAGTATGAAAACCGTTTCTTTGTTCCTATAACTTCCCATGCCAAAAGCGGAAACTGCCAAAGCTTGAATGACTCATTTTTAAATGATGCACAGTAGCAGTGAGACTAAAATTATTACTTTCTGCATATTTGTATACTGCATTTGCAATGTTTCCATTATGAAGTGGCCTGCCTTTATATTGTCATGACGAAAACAAGACTCACTTCAGTGTTCAGTGCTCAATATAGCAACCCATAGAGATAGATGAAATTCTTCTCACATTCTGTTGCAGCTGGGAGGTTTTTTTGAGCAGGTAGATGATTGCTACTGACAAATCTTTCCTTTTGTGTTTTTCTTAGACAAGCAGCAAAGCAAAATATTACAGCTGTTTGCTGCTTGTTTACCTTGGGCTACCGTTCTCATTAGCATACCAGGGACTAGCTTCCTGGATCCTGCTGTCTTCACTATGGGAATATTGTGTTGCAACTAACAGTCTACACTTAGTCTTGCCTTAACCACCAGAAAACAAAAGTCTGTTAAGTTTAATGCAGGTATAAAGCATAAATTATTGAGAATAATAATATTAAGCGAATGGGTGCCCTCTGTATTACTGGGTACTAGTAAGTGTTACTATATGTCTGTAAGTATGTCTTGCAATTAATTAGTATTTTCTTTTTGTTTTAGATTCTAGGTTGTATTTGAAAAAGCCAGGATAGGTTTTAATTCTTTGCTAACCTGTAGTTGGGGACAATTTTCTCAGTGCAAAAATCTAACTTAAGAGGACTGGATCTAAGACAACAATTGGCTCTAAGCAAAGTGCCATTACATCCCAGAGCATGCTCTTATATAATGTGTTTGGTATATGATTGGAAATTGTACTACAAAGGGAAAATCCAAACTCCCAGTGGAAGAAAATCCCAGACAAGAACGGATATTTTTTCTATTTTTGGCTGCTTATGTTAACCCATTTTTTTCAGTTTAAGTATTCTTACATTTTTTGATACCAAGCATGTAAGATTTGGGAACTCTGAAAATTCATGTTTGAGTCAGTGATTTTTTTCTCTTTGCTTTGGTGTCCTTTGTTGGGATGTAGTGATACCAAAATTTTTGTACTTGATACTAATACAAATGAAAATGGACAACATTTGATACCTCTTGATGCCACAGCAAAAACAGAACTCTCATTCAATGGCTTTTATTAAAGTAACTCAATTTAATAAAGTGAACAATATTGCACATTTTTCTGTAATACAGTATTAAATATATAACCAGTAACAAAAGGTTTAAAATGCTGGTATATCCATTAAGTAATTACCCAAATATTGCTGAAATAAACTTTTATTGGCATTCATAAATATAAAAATAGAATGCAGGAAATTAACCTTTATGTGCAGCGGTGTAAAAATAAATGGCGGGTCTATAATATTGGGAAAAATTCAGCATAGGGTTTATAAAACAATGATAAAATAATAAACTACCTGATTTATCTTAGCATGTGTATATTCTACATTTATTCTGACATTTTCTGTCTAGCAACTTAAAATTGCTGTATAAAATCCACACTAAATAATCAAACTTGTCAATTTTACATGAATCCTTCATTTCATAACTGCTGTTAAACAGTTTTTGTTTTACTTGTTTCAAGGTTTCTTGCATGAGTGATCAGAATTAATTTCTTATACTTTCGTCCAAATCCATCCATCCATCCATCATCCAACCCGCTGAATCCGAACACAGGGTCACGGGGGTCTGCTGGAGCCAATCCCAGCCCACACAGGGCACAAGGCAGGGACCAATCCTGGGCAGGGTGCCAACCCACCACAGGACACACACAAACACACCCACACACCAAGCACACACTTTAGGGCCAAATTAGAATCGCCAATCCACCTAACCTGCATGTCTTTGGACTGTGGGAGGAAACCCACGCAGACACGGGGAGAACATACAAACTCCACGCAGGGAGGACCCAGGAAGCGAACCCGGGTCTCCTAACTGAAAGGCAGCAGCTCTACCACTGCGCCACTGTGCCGCCCTGCGTCCAAATCCAAAATTAGAAAATTGCTTTGGCTGTTGTTACTGATACTCAATAAAATAAATTTGAAACGGCATCAACTTACCTTTCGAATATATAGTACAATATACTCCGGGTGCCCCTGGGATTTCTTCCGGCAGCACTTCCTGGTGTGGTGGAAGTGCTGCCATCCAGGGTTCCATAACTGTCCGGGCGACCCCTGGCGGTGGCCACATCCTCCCATAGGGATGAGCTTCCCAGTTCCGTTCTAGTGGCCCAAAATCACACCCAGGCGGCTGCCCCCTCGTAGCCCAGTGGAAGTATCGTCCCTCTCGTTGACCGTCTTGGCGTCCCGGCTGGGTAGGGTCCCCAGCTATCTGGGGCAATGGGCAGATGCTTGGACTGATGGACATCTGTAAAACACATAAAAATTAGACAATTTATTCAAAGCATCCATTCATTTATTGGGGTTGTTTAGGACACTATTTAAAGTAATTCATCTTTTTATCTTTTCATCTAGTCTTATAAATGTATGACAGTATATGTTAAATGATTATACCTCGTTTGATTGGTAATGTTATGGCGCTCTCAAAGTACATACAAATTTGTTTCTGATTTAATTCTCTAATGGTATAAAGGTGCAATAACTCAACCCAATGTATGTTTTGCACTCACCTGTTGAAATTTTCCTGCGTGAACACCAAAGCATTTCCAGACGTGATCTCTGCTTTTTTTCCTTTTTGTATGTGTTGATGTGGTACTGTATTGTTACCACAGGGAGACATTTTTATATGCAATTTTTCTCATGCATTATTGTGCCTTCTGGAGTAGTTCATCTACTTGCAGTCATGCATGAGTGTAGTATTGACTGTTTTGGTAGTACCAATACTGAAAAAAGCTGGTACCATTAGGTTTTCAGAACTTTAGTACTGAAGTTGTTCTTTGTGATATCTCTAGTCCTTTCACTACTTTCTTTTAGGCTATTCACCATTTATGTTCCTGTTTGTTCATGCATAGCAGTCCATGTGAAACTACTTTATACATTTGATATGCATTAAAAAAAATCTACCTCATTTTCTCTTTCTTCATCATCACTCTGAGTTTCTCCTGGTTAATTTTTAGTATCTCTCTTTTGGGAGGAATTGTCGCCTAAGGTTAGATTAAACTCCTGACTTGCAATATTTTTCATTCCATTTGATTTCTGTACTGGATTATGTGTTTTATACTTGCATACCTTTTTTTTCCCCTTTCTAAATTATAATTTTTGTCATAATTTTTTCCACCGAGACTCTACTAATTGCCATACCACGTAAGTACATTTTTTTTCTCTTTTGTTTGAAATTGTGCAATATTTTATTTATTTTTTGTAAACTATATCCAACTGAGAAGTGGTCCTATATGAATCAGTATTGCTGGTGAGTCATTGTATTGCAGTGTTTTCATTTTAGGATTCTTCAAGATTTGCTCATGCTTCCGTCTGAGCAATGGCAAATACACCCATGAGACTTCTGTTGAGAAGGATTCAGAGGAAACACTTATGAAGCATTGCTTTGGTTCTGCCTTCCTTGCAGGAGAATATGATTTTAAATTTTGTCTTATTTATTACTGCATGAAAATGATTGGTAACAAATAACTTTTCCTGACCATGGCCAAACAGGGCCTAAGTGCATTTTATGAGGCGTATTGCAATTTCAGAATTTTTTTGGTAGGCAGATTCTTTTTTAGTTGTGTAGCTTTAAATGTGCGCTGTGTTACCCTATTTGTCTGTGTTTGTGTGTTTGTGTATATAGTCCATATTTATAGTCCCACATCTCCAATATAATTTTTGCACTGGTAATTTACAAAATCATGAAGTAATATCTAAATGGTGATATTGATTACCAAGTGACATTTTGTTTAAGTTGTTTTCACATGTTTCTGAATGGTGAGGAGATGTACATGGCCTGCAAGGTTGAAGACCAAGACTAGTTCGAATATCCTTAAACAGTAATGGCGCGTTGCACGTTAATACACTCGACTAGTTTTAAGACTCTTTCTCTGTATGTTTAGCATTCGTTTGCTCAGAGGTTGATGCACTTGCTGCTTCTTGAGCGGCTCTTCTTTTCTCCACCCTAGCGACCCGCTTCTTCCCTTCTTTTGTCGGCTTCTCTTCACATTAAAACTGATTAAGGTAGTGTTTGTGTTGCAATTAGTACATTTTTGTTGCAATTAGAACATTTTCTTTAATTTTTAATTTAAACTGGCACTTAAGTCTTCAACCTGCCTAAAGAATGATTTAAGATTTGAAGAGGTAGGGGAAGTGATGGCGAAGGGATGAGAACGGCGCCACACGGCTGCCCTGCTGGCTGCTGCTGAGAGTTGATTCTACAATAAAATAAAAAGCGGAGGCCAATCATCACCCCGAAAGCAAATAGTAGATGTCATGTAGTATATGTGTACCAAATTTCAAGTCAATAGTTCAAACGGTTTGCGACCTACAGGTGATTAAAAATTCTGGAGAGACAAGCGAACAGCCACGGTGTAGAGTATTATATATAAAGATAAAGCAAGTACACCAAGTTTGAATTTGACTTTGTGCTAGTTGTGAAGTTGTGGGATAGCAGATGTATTTGTTACCCATACCTAATTTATAGGTTGTTTAGTTAGGAAGCTTGCAATGTAGCTACTTAAGCTTTCAGTGTCTGCATTTTACTGTATCAATAATATGTGTAAGTTTTTGGCTTAGTTAGGCTGTTGCATCACAAGTCCTGGGACACAGATTTCCTAATCTAGGTTTGCATGCTTTCCTCGTGTTCAACTGAGGATTATTTAGGTACTTTTGTTTCCTTTCATGTATCAGTGATTTGTATTTATAGATAAATTGCCATTCTGATAAATGTGTGTACATGCTTGTTTAAGATGAAGGCCCACACACGTACAGGGCTGCATTTACAGCATGACACATGCATATCACAAGCCCTTTACAATGAAAACTTCCATGCCAAGTTTCTGACCATGACTGCAAATACATTTCTAACCTAGTGGAAAGGTAAATGGAAATTATTTCACATCATTTCAATTTATTCTTTTAAATAAGCATGATGGTCTATACACATGTTACAAATTGAATAGTTGAATTATAACACATAATAACACACAATTACAACATAAGCATAATAATAAAACACCAACAGAAGATGTCTCATTTTCCCTTTCCCTCTATTGATAAAACATAAATATAAAAAATCAGCAGTAGTTTTGTTATATTTAATCTCTTCTTTCTTACAACCAATTTAGCTGTGTCAGACCATCAATGGCACAGACAGAATCTATATATATAATTCACTAAGGCAAGACAACCATGAAAAGCTTCACTAAGCCGCCAACAAGTGAGACACCTATGGCGCACACAGGAAGGAGCCACGCCCACCAACTCCAAGACCATTGGATACGACGACAACTCGCAGGGCCACGCCCACCAACTCGGACGCGACGACACAGAAAAAATGGCGTCATTTATGTTCGTCTGTCGTAGAGGCCACACGCACTGCAGGTCAGGTTAATGTCATGTCCCTCCGAGCTACGTTGACTGTTCATAGAGGCATGTTTCTCGCAGAGGTGAATTGCCATATGCAGCGTGTGAAACGGTTTGCGAGGGGTATCCCATGGGATCCTTAAAACAATCCTTTAAAACTGAGGTTAAAGCACAATGAAGGAATCAGTCTTTAAAAACCAATAAGCCCTGTGCCTCTGTTTCATTACCGTCTCACCTGCTTCACCAATGCAGGCCTTGCAACAGTCGAGACGCTCTATCAGCAGCTGACCTTCTCTGTGCCTGACCGGTTCACACAGAGGCAGCGCAAGAGAAAGCCGCGCCAGAGACAGACAGAGCCACACACACAGGCAGCTGGTGGGCAGCTCTCCGTGAGTTTCTCTTGCGAGCAGACACATGACCAGGTGGTGTGTATGCTTCGAGAACGAGGCTGGACGTGGCTTGCGACCGGGCACATGAGCAGGCAGTGTGTATGCTTCGAGTGCGAGGGTGGACGCGACAGGACCATCTAGGAAAAATCATGTCGCGGATGTGATTCGCTGTATGCAGCGTGTAAAACAGTTTGTTTGTCGCAGATGTGAATCGCTGTATGCGGCGTGTAGAACAGTTTGCGAGTGGTTCACTATTGTGTTGTATTTTGCTCTCTCTAGAGTTCCATCTTTTCATTCACTTACTGTTGTATTCTCACACTAACCTGTTTCAGACAACCGTGTCTTTCCAGAAGTGTTTACCATTCAATAAATAATTATGCATGAGATTGAGCATGTGTCTAGGCGTGGGTAAGCCGTTGAACCCCATTCGGGCTGCAAACCGTGGAATTGACACTAAGTGCGACATACGCTTCCACTGTTTTCGTCCCTACCCTTTGTACACACCCCCCTCCCACACGTTGACTGTTAATAGAGGCATGTTTCTCGCGGAGGTGAATCGCCATATGCAAGCGTGTAAAACTGTTTGCGAGGGGTATCCCATGGGATCATTAAAACATTCCTTTACAACTGAGGTTAAAACACAATGAAGTGAGCAGTCTTTAAAAAACGAGTTTTCGGTTACGACGCACGACCGTGTGCAGCATAGCAAAGTGTTGTGCACGCTACATACAGCAATTCGCATCTGCGATAAACATGCGTCTTCTTAGATGCTCCTGCACTTTGTACACACCCCCCTCCCACCTCGCTACGCCGCACGGACGATTGTGTGTTGGTTCGTTCTGTGCATTGTTACAATGTTGCTTTTCTTGCTGATTTATTACATTACCGATTTAGCAAATGTTAAATTTTCTCCCTGTGCTTAAAAATTATTAAAAAACCGGCCTGATTATGCGGCGTATGGTACGCCGCGGGTTGGCTAGTTTCATATATTTTGGTTGTCATGTGATCAGAAGGAGAAAACCAGGGCCAGTGTCAAAAACCAAGCAAAGTACATCAGTTGAATTTAAAATGAGTCCTAGCCTGGGACAAAGATCTCTGGATGAAATGATTTAAGAAGTAGTTAAAATTCACGACCATTAGTCAATCTGGAAAACCTTCCTTTCAGCTTATAATTCCCATCAGGTACACATTGGATAAACCTTGAGAAAAAAGCTACTGTTTAAGTAGCAGAGAGAGTGGAATAACAAACGTAAAAGGTCTCTTTGCTCAGTGTGTCTGCATTAGTTTATAAAAAAAGCTTCTCAAAGTGTGGAAAACCTTTATGTTGTAATCAAGTTAACCTAGCTAACCTGCCTAAATGTGCAGCCTGTACATATCCTTGCTGTTTGTAATAAGGCAAAATGTAATGTGTTTGAACTTTGACTGCCCTTGTCCATGAGAAAAAAAAAATAATATAAGGTTGAATATAGAACTGGCGAAAATCACAGAAAGATATACTTGAATGAACGACGTAAACAAGTGAAATTGTACACATTGTCACAGACTCCACACAGAGCCATAGCAAGGTTTGGGGCAGCCACCCGTATAATTGGTTTCCTGGCTGCAAATGAACGTTTTAAATGATTGCACTACTGTGCACAAAACCGAGTCCAAAACAGAACAAAGGGAAAAGGTGGAAACTTTTAAAGGGGAAGACAGGAAGTGAGATCAAAGCGGTCGGGCTCAAGAAGGTCTTCAGCCATAGGTTCGAGCCCGGATGGGACATCACAGGGGCCAGAGCCAGCAAGGTCTTCTTCCATAGGCTCGGTCCCAGAAGTGACGTCAAGAGGGTGGAATCTCCCGTGACTGGTCTGCAGGCACGGGAGAAAAAGAGTCAGTGTACTCTGCCACATCCCGGTATGATTCAGGACTACCCTTACTCAAGCCCTTTAGCTGCCTCCCATGCGCACGTGTGTGACAAGGCCCAAAAGCCATCACGCCCTCAGCCCAGATCTGTTGAGTCTGGCAACCCTGACCAAGAGGTCGTGAACCCGAGAAAGAGCATCAGCCTTGGTGTGAAGAGTGCCCCAGTGATGAATGAGTGAAAACTTGTATGGCTTGAGGTCAAGAAACCACCTGGTGACCTGCGGATTCGACTCCTTGTGCAGGGCCATCCACTGTAAACGTGCATGGTCTGTGACAAGGGTGAACTCCCGGCTCAACAGGTGTACCTCAGCTGAGCAATCACTCATTTAATCGCCAGAGCCTCTCTTTCCATCGCCATATACCTGGTCTCCCGGTCCAACAGTTTCTGGCTCAGGAACATGATGGGGTGTTCCACACTGTCGACGCTTTGGCTCAGCACGGCTCAGCACGGCCCACCAGGCCTGTGTCCGAAGCGTCTGTCTGGAGGATGAAAGGTAAAGAAAAGTTAGGTGCTTTCAAAATAACTGCAGACGTAAGGGCCTGCTTCAAGTCATTAAATGCAGCGCCTGTCTTTTCAGTCCATACCACAATGTTTGGGGCCATCTTCTTTGTCAAATCAGCCAAGAAGCGCCACTCTCTCTGAGAACCGGGGCACAAACCGGCGGTAGTACCCTGCTAACCTGAAAAAGGCTTGGACCTGCCACTTGGTTCGCTGATGGGACCATTTCAAAATGGCATCTACTTTGGAGTACTGTGGCTTCACGGTACCCCGACCCACAAGGTAGCCTAAATACCTAGCTTCGCTCAATCCAAAGAAACATTTCTTGTGATTAATCTGAAGCCCGGCCTCACCAAGTGTCCACAGTACCACTTTTACCTGCTGTAGGTGTTCCGTCCATGTGCTGTAATAGATGACCACATCATACAGGTAGGCAGCACTGTATGAGTTATGAGGCCTGAGATTTTTGTCCACCAGATGCTGGAAGGTTGCCGGAGCCCCGTGTAACCCAAATGGAAGGAAACGATACTGCCAGTGTCCGCTAGGGGTGCTGAATGCGGTCTTAACCTTCGCGGAGTCCGTTAAAGGAACCTGCCAGTACCCCTTTGTCGTGTCCAGTGTGGTCAAATATTGAGTCTGTCCAGGCCTCTCGAGGAGGTCGTCCACTCGTGGCATTGGATAAGCATTAAATTGGGAGACTTGAATAAGTTGCCGGAAGTCGCTGCAAAACCTCCAACTCCCGTCAGGCGTAGCGACCAATACAATGGGACTGGACCAGGGACTATGACTTTCATCGATTACACCTAGTTCCAGGATGTGCTTGATTTCAAGCTCCACTTCAGCTCTTTTTGCCTCGGGAAGACGATACGGATGTTCTCAGACTATAACCCCAATCAGAGAGGTCCTTCCGGGGTTTTCACTCACTACCTCCAGAATAGACAGGATAACAGTTTCCAGCTCTGGTCGTCGTCTGGGACTTAAATCTGCACCGAAGTTAAGGCTAGCCGTGTAAGCAAAGAGTGAGCGGGGCTGACCGGAGGAGGGATCGGGATCCATGTCCTTCCATGGTTTCAGCAGATTTACATGATAAACCCACGGCCGACGATTGGGTTGACTCGCCAAATTGTCGACGAGTCCTGTTGTCTCCTTAATTTCGTAGGGACCTTGCCAATGGGCAAGCAACTTAGAGTGGGAGGTTGGTACTAGGACCATGACCCGATCTCCTGGGCGGAACTCCCGGAGAGACATGCCACGGTAGTAATATCGGACCTGTGCTGCTTGTGCCTCTTCCATGTGACTTTTAAGGAGGGGCCGAATCTTACCAAATCTATTGTGTAATTGTGTGATATACTCCAGTATGTTTGTAGAGGGAAGAGCCTCTTCTTCCCAACCTTCTTTTAGGATATCTAATATGCCCCGAGGTTGTCGCCCATACAATAATTCAAAAGGGGAGAACCCCGTGGAGGCTTATGGGACTTCCCGAATGGCAAAAAGGATGAGGGGAAGGAGCTGATCCCAGTTCCTTCCATCCTCGTTGACCACCTTGCCTTGCGAAGAATTTGTTTGAGAGTCTGATTGAACCTCTCTACCAGACCATTGGTTTGAGGATGATATACCGCGGTCTTTAGATGCTTTATTTTAAGTAACTTGCCAATCTCCTTGAACGTCTCCGAGGTAAAGGGTGTCTCTTGGTCCATCAGGACTTCTTTAGGAATGCCGACATGTGCAAAGACCTCTACCATTTCCCATGTGATGGCTTTAGAAGTAGCTGAGCATAACGGAACAGCTTCGGGGTATTTGATAGCGTAATCCACGAGGACTAAAATGTACTAGTGTCCTCAAGTAAATTGACCATTGACCAGAACCACTGCATTTTTGGCAAACTTAAGGGAGTCGTCATTCCACTGTTCCCTTTTAAAAGAACCCGGCGTTTCTGTAAATTGAAAGTGCAAAAGACTGAGAGGGTCCAGGCCGACCTCAAGGGGAGTTGCCATGTCACTCAGGGAGGTCGCTTGCTCTCTCTCTGCCTGCTGATTACACGGCATGGAGACAGCTTGAGACAGCTCATCCCCATATATAACTAGGCCTAAGTTAAACCCAGGAGTGGTATGTGCCTCGCTGCTTTTAATTTCAGACCAGTCCTGCCCCAGTATCACCGGGTGTGGTGGATTTGGGAGGACCGCCATGGTTATTTTTTTACCGATCCTCCGCAACTGATGACACAGATGGCGGACCTGTACCAGTGGATTTCTTCATGGACACAGGTTATACTAGTCTTAATTTTCAACCACTGTCGTGGCAGCACAAACCGGCGGGCAACAATGGTAATGTTGATGCTGGAATTGAATAAAGCTGTGGTCTTATACCCGTTTACGGGTATGTGTGTGGGACCGCCAACGGGTTAGTCAGAGCACACCAACCCCTCCTTCCCCTCTACCTGCATTCCTCCTCGCTCGCTAGCGGTTTGCGCGCCTGCGACTCCGGGGACGTTGACACAAGCTCTGGGTTGTATTGGGGTAGGTTTTGGGACGTACTCCAGCCAAGTTCGACTAAAGGACGGTACTGCTCCCTCATATTGTGAGGCTGTCCTATGTGTTTCTATGAGCTCTTTTAGCTCTGCCATGATCTTAAATTGTTTACTCCAGACTGGCTGGGTGAAGCCACTTGGTAGTGCTTTCAAGGCCACCTGCTCTATTGGTAGGGCTTGTTCTCTTGTGGCCGTAGCCACTGCCCTACCATTGCCCATAAGGACCATGCTTGTTGAGGAGTTGGCTGCTCTGGGTCGAACCTCTAGTTTTCCACTCTAGTCACCTGCCAGTCTGGGGCACCCCTAGGTGGAAATCGGGGCTCTGGCTTCACAGAGATGCAGGCACTCTCCTCTGAGAGATCATAATAAGCCTCTTTTGCCTCCCCCCTCCAGAGCAGCCCAATTCTGTGAGCCCCCCCCGCACACTCCCTGGCCTGCCTAGGTTGGCTAGGAAAGTGTGCCGGGAGCAAAGCTCGTACCGGGTCTCTCTGAACCATGGGACTCCCTCCCCGCCTGAAAACTCGGTCCCGGTACACTCCCACCTGGGTACATTGTCGGTTCTGTCCTCTTCTCCTCCGGGACTGTTCCATCCTGCCGACTATGCCACTGTCACAAACTCCACACAGAACCATAGCAAGCTGTAGGGCAGCCACCTGTATAATTGGTTTCCTGGCTGCAAATGAACGTTTTAAATGATTGCACAGCTGTGCACAAAACCGAGTCCAAAACAGAACTGAGGGAATAGGGAAAAGGGGGTGGTTTTTAAAGGGGAAGACAGGAAGTGAGATCAAAGGGGTCGGGCTCAGGAAGGTCTTCAGTCATAGGTTCGAGCCTGGATGGGACATCACAGGGGCCGGAGCTGTCAAGGTCTTCTTCCATAGACTCGGTCCCAGAAGTGACGTTAAGAGGGGCAGGTGGAATCTCCTGTGATTGGTCTGCAGGCAAGAGAGAAAAAGAGTCAGTGCACTCTGCCACATCCCGGTATGATTCGGAACTGCCCTTACTCAAGCCTTTTAGCTGCCTCCCATGTGACAACATCTAATATTGATAACAATATGTTATCACCCATTATTTTTACTGATTACCTGTTCAATTTAAAAGAATACACTTTTCTGTAAAACTGCACTTTGACCATCAACAAAATCCAAGTCATTAGGAAAAGCAGAAATTGATCTAATGCAAGAAGATTATTTTACATATATACAGTTGTATATAATGTTCAGAAGTAACCAGCTCCAGTGACCTAATATTATTACTGCTTACAGTCATATGAAAAAGTTTGGGAACCCCTCTTAATTCTTTTGATTTTTGTTTATCATTGGCTGAGAGCTTTCAAAGTAGCAACTTCCTTTTAATATATGACATGCCTTATGGAAACAGTAGTATTTCAGCAGTGACATTAAGTTTATCGGATTAACAGAAAATATGCAATATGCATCATAACAAAATTAGACAGGTGCATAAATTTGGGCACCCTAACAGAGATATTGCATCAATACTTAGTTGAGCATCCTTTTGCAAATATAACAGCCTCTAAACGCTTCCTATAGCCTTTGTTGAGTGTCTGAATTCTGGATGGAGGTATTTTTGACCATTCTTCCATACAAAATCTCTCCAGTTCAGTTAAATTTGATGGCTGCCAAGCATTGACAGACTGCTTCAAATTATCCCATAGATTTTCAATGACATTCAAGTCAGGGGACTGTGATGGCCATTCCAAAACATTGTACTTCTCCCTCTGCATGGATGCCTTTTCAGATTTCGAACTGTGTTTTGGGTCATTGTCTTGTTGGAATGTCAAACCCCTGCGTAACTTCAACTTTGTGACTGATGCTTGAATATTATCCTGAAAAAATTGTTGATATTGGGTTGAATTCATCCTACCCTCTACTTTAACAAGGGCCCCAGTCCCTTAACTAGCCACACAGTCCCCCATAGCATGATGGAACCTCCACCAAATTTGACAGTAGGTAGCAGGTGTTTTTCTTGGAATGCGGTGTTGTTCTTCCGTCATGCAAAGCGCTTTTTGTTATGACCAAATAACTAAGTTTTTGTCTCATCAGTCCAAAGCACTTTGTTCCAAAACGAATCTAACTTGTATAAATTAACATTTGCATACAACAAGCGACTGTTTGTGGCGTGAGTGCAGAAAGGGCTTCTTTCTTATCACCCTGCCATACAGATGTTCTTTGTGCAAATTGCGCTGAATTGTAGAACGTTGTACAGATGCACCATCTGCAGCAAGATGTTCTTGCAGGTCTTTGAAGGTAATCTGTGGGTTGTCTGTAACCATTCTCACAATCCTGCGCATATGCTGCTCCTGTATTTTTCTTGGCCAGCCAGACCTGGGTTTAACAGCAACTGTGCCTGTGGCCTTCCATTTCTTGATTACATTCCTTACAGTTGAAACTGATAGTTTAAACCCCTGAGATAGCTTTTTGTAGCCTTCCCCTAAACCATGATACTGAACAATCTTTGTTTTCAAATCTTTTGAGAGTTGCTTTGAGAATCCCATTCTGTCACTCTTCAGAGGAGAGTCAAAGGGAAGCACAAATTGCAATTGACCACCTTAAATACCTTTTATCATGATTGGACACCCCTGTCTATGAAGTTCAAGGCTTAATTAGCTAATCCAGCCAATTTGGTGTTGCAAGTAATCAGTATTTAGCAGCTACATGCATTCAAATCAGCAAAATTACAAGGGGACCCAAATTTTTGCACAGCCAGTTTTTCACATTTGATTTAACTTCATACAACTAAATACTGCTTCACTAAATATCTGTATTCAGAAAACACCCCAATCTGATGTTCCTAGGAAATGAAAGACATACCACTGTTATCTTTTTTGTTGAAAGTAGAGTAAATTATTATGCAGGCTAAGAGAGGTTCCCAAACTTTTTCATATGACTGTATTATTTGACTGACGTCTTTATCCAAGGTACACAGCTAGTTCAAAAATGATAACTACATGTTTTTTGTTTTCAAAAACAGAATGCAGGTATCAAACTGTGCTTTTTGCCCATTTATAACAGAGGTAGGATTGTTATTACCAGACAATTTTTTGGGAGTTTTGTTGTATTGGTTAATAATTTAGAAATATTAAAGAAAACATTAAAGCATCTAACCTGTGTAATCAAGTAAGTCAATGGTGTTGTCTATGATTTATCAAGTCCAAACATCATCATCTTCTTTCGGCTGCTCCTGTTAGGGGTCATCACAGTGGATAATTTGTTCCATATCTTCCTGTCCTCTACATCTTGCTCTGTCACACCCACCACCTGCATGTCCTCTCTCACCACATCCATAAACCTCCTGTTAGGCCTTCCTCTTTTCCTCTTTCCTGGCAGCTCTATCTTTTAACTTCCTTTTCCTAATATACTCAGCATCTCTCCTTTGCACATGTCGAAACCAACGCACTCTTACTTCTCTGACTTTGTCTCCAAACCATCCAACCTGAGCTGACCCTCTAATGTACTCATTCCTAATCCTGTCCGTCCTCGTGACACCCAATGCAAATCTTAGCATCTTTAATTCTGCCACCTCTAGCTCTGTCTCCTGCTTTCTGGTCACTCTTGCTGATAACTGTCTGTCACAAATTACTCCTGACACTCTTCTTTTATCAAGTCCAAACGTACAGAATTATAATTCTTTCTGTTACTAGACTAATGTGAACATTATTTTTCAAATATCTGCTGTTATTCTAAATTTCATAAACATAAACATGAACAAAACTCCTCTTATTCTTGTATTCATAATTTGCTCGATATTGTGTTTTGAGACCTGTTATGCAGTATGCAGAATTTGATTTCTTTATACATTTTGTAGCATTGGAAATTTATGAGAGATAAGCAAACAAGGTAATTTTATAATTTGTTTTTTCAATAGTTCACACTGATAGAAAATAAACTGTTCCGCCAAACTATTTTCATAATCATCCTAATAATCTGCACAGCACCAGACAGCAGCATGTGTCACATGCTAGTCATGCCACAGTGAAATATATGTAGTGATAAAAGGACAGTGATGCTTGATTATAGGGATAGAGGATATAGAGAAAACATCTACATTAGTTAGGTCTGAAGAAATATATGCCAACTAGTACAGCCAGTATTGGGCTCCTCTACTCCTTGTCATGGGAGCTGTTATTTATCTTAGAAACTGGATTATGGTACTGAATACTGCTTGCTTCGATTTTCATTTCAATACAAAGTATACAGGAAGGCTTGTCATTAATGAGTCATATTTTTGAGTGCAATAACTTGTTGTTTTATACATATCCCAAGTTCAAATTACATTAATTAAACCAGTTTACTAATTGCTTTCCTTGTTTTGGACTAGAAAACGAATATGCAACCCACCTTATTTCATTTTGCATAATCTGATGGGTTTAACTGGGATTTGCTTGTGGAAGGTCTATTTGAACAGTGTCATAACCAGAATACTTTGCCTATCTGCCTAAGATTGGAATATTTGCGTGTTTGTAAACCTAATCTTTTTTTTAACCATTTGTTTTTCATCTGAATACATGTTCAAAATAGAAGGGTCATAAAAATATGGTGAATAAATTTTACCTGTATTGTTTCACTGCAGCAGCACTTCCTGTAACTGTCAAGTTGGCGACAGTGCAGTGGCCTGTCTTATGTTTTATGGGCTATACTTTTAGTCTTATGTGATTTGTATTTTCCTTGGCAAGTTAGTCACTTGCAATCTAATACTCAAATGCAACCAGCAGATGTTTCATCTGATAGTGCAGATGTTTTCCATTTGACTTCTTTTTTTATTGCCCATGCCTTTGAATAACATTTGTGTTTTTTTTTTGCTGTGTAATCTGTCTTTCCCCTTCTTTTTTAATCCAAGTTTTTTTAATGACTTTTAAGAAGAAAAGGTCCTGTTCCTAGTAAAATATCTACAAATATTAATTTTGTTGATAGCTGGAGAATTATTTCCCTCTTATTTATTTGGAAACAAGTATAAGAATGTGGCAGACAGTGGCTAAACACACATTTGCTACTTAATGCAAAGCTATTTTTTAGTAATTTTGTTCAGCCATAGAAAATGTACACAGGTCTTCTTTGACACATTTTGGGCTTTGGCTTTAACTTGTGTTGACATAGTTAAATATTGAAACTTGGCACCAGTATCAATTTGGCAAAAATGTTCATTTTACTTTTGCACTACTGTCTTTGGAAAATATAACTGTGTGTTATGAAAACATGTTGGCTGTTGCTGTGAATGTTAGATTTTCTGTTTTTTCTGTATCTTTGTGTATTAGAAAGCTGTTTAGTTGTGATCTACAGCACAACAGTTAATAGTAAAAGTGACGCTGGTGTTCAAGTTGTTACACAAATACACAACCACATTTAAATTACACATTTAATCAAGTGTATTTTCCATCCATTTGTAAGGTGTAGGTTTATGAAATAGTCAACTTTTCTATTGTTTATATGAACAGCACCTTTTGAGACTATTTATTACAATTTTAATAATGCTGCTGCTACTCCTGATAGTACAATTACTACTGCTATATAATATTCACCATGGTGCAACAATCATCATGATGATAACTGCCATTCATTTTATTGTAGAGATAAAATGATCAGGCGTAGATCAGATTTTAATAGTAGTTACAGTATAAGGACATTTTAGTACTGCATGCTGAATAAGACTTTTGTGATAACATTTGATGGGTAGTATTTCTGTAATGCATTGATTAGATACGTCAAAACTCTGATTTAACATAGCAGCAAAAGACCACAACCACCTTAAGCAAAATTTTATATAATAAAAAGGTTGATAGTGGTCTGGTGGAAAAAGAACATCTGAGATACATTTCGTTACATTTGTTGTGTTTCTAATTAGAGCACAGGGAGGTGAAGTGACATGCTCATGGTCCAAGGTGTAAGCAGTTGGATATATTATCATATATATATATTATCATATATATGATATGATAAACTTTGCTTATTGTATTCACCATATCGTGTCCTGAATTTTAGAAAGGTCTGACACTACTTTTCTTAATGTCTCCACTATACACTGTCCAGTAATTCAGTCTCACTGAAGTGTGCTTTCTCTCTAATGTTTTTCTCTTCTGCTTGACTAACCTTCTTGTTGCTTACATGCTTGTATCATTAAAGGTGCCATTGTGGGATCCATTTTTGTATTCATCAGTGTGTGCATCATTGGAGTACACAAAACAAGGACTGGCTGAAGCAATTTTAGGTGTTAACCTTTTATTTTTTATCATCTAAATGTTTTTTGTCTTCAGTTTTGCTCAACAATTACACTTTTTTAATTTAAAATTACACCCTCCAAAATCATGATGGTAAGATAAGAGCCTTGCTTTTGAACCTAAAACTGCACAACCCGTGATAATGTGTGAAATGCAGAGTTAAGGAAAAAAAAAATATTGTTATATTTAGAGATATGCTGGTGAAAATAAAAACTCACTGTTGATCTTATGCTTGTCATGGCACATACCACAATAATATGGTGAGCACATACAAAAAAAATCTGTGCAGTAGCTTGGTGTATGTTTGTGCAGAAGAATATGCTGAGTGGTGATAATTTCCCTTACCAAGTAATTGACTGTTCATTCAGTGAAAGTATTATATGCACAAACAATGCTATTTAAAGTATGTAGGCAAATAAAAATCATGTGTGTGCTTTGGGAATGGGCAAAACTAACAATTTTAATGGCTGCCAGTGTGGCATAGAGGTTAGCAGCAGATGTTCCTACAGTACATTATAAATAGCAGCCCTGCTGGACTTTTCATGTAAGACTGTTTTTCTTATGTATCAGGAATGGATTACTATAAAAGAAGCTTCCTAAACAATGGTGGTTCTTCGTTTAAAAACAAACAGGTGGAGATTAACAGAAAGGCCAAAGTCTGAGTATTGAAAGAAACATGCGCATCTCCCTGCTCTTTTTGACTAATACTATGTATTATAGAAGCCAACAACCCAACCTAGTTTCATCCATGTTATCAGAAAACTACAACATAAAGTTGAAATTGGCCAAGCAACAAAATACTAGATTCTAGAGAATTAGAAAAAAGGACCTGGCTTGATCAATCATGGTAGTTCTTGTTTCATGCCATGACATATTGTAAAACAAAAAAAAAACTGTAATTCAACAGATCCTACCCCCTGGATTGTGGTGGTCTAATGGGGGATCCAACCCCCTGGAAGGTGGTGGTCTAATTTCTTGTCACATGTTCCCTTAATGCAAGTAGAGCAATGTATCAGTGACATCAGAGTGCTGAACATGGTTTCATATTAACTATGTTCTTTCATAGAAGTAGTATATGTTGTGCCCCATATGTTGTGTCATGTTGTGCCCCTTGATTTAATGATGGCATGCTCTAAGGAGTGAGTCGGACGCAAGCAATGCCAATGTCATGAAAACAGCTTCTGCTAATTAAATTGCTTACCAGAAACCAAAAGTTAAAAATGAAACCTAAACTGAAACACCCAAATTCGAGGCTGAAGCAAAAAACAATGGCATCAGACACCTGTCATACTAATATTTATAACATAAAACACTAACAAAAAGGAAAGCAGCCAAATCAAAATATGAAAACCAGCCGATGATTCCAAAAAACCTTATATAACTAGAACAAAAGGCAGGAAAATCTAATAGCATATTTGCCTGCAAATACGATTATTTAGGTGGGTTCACAGGGCTTGGAAGTTATTGTAATGTTTCCAGGAACACGACGCATTAGTGCATTGTAGCATCTGTAGGTTAATTTAAAATGAGTTATCTTGGGAGATTTCTGACAATAGTGGTGAATGTTGGACGTGACGTGACGGTGTGGGTTGGCTCCAAACTACTGGTTACATCCCAGAAGCCTCTTGAACCTGCTACTGCCAATAGTGTACCCAAGGGATGAGCCAACAAGATAGGACACTCACACAGAGCAAAAGGTAGGCACATAAAAGAGCAAAAGTGCTTTAATTAAAAATAGTCAAAGCCAAACAGTGTTCAAAAGTGCAGTGCAAAAGTTCAAATAATACATAATCCAATAGAAAGTGAAGGTGGAGGTTAAAAACAATCAATGAAATAATCTAATTAAAGCAATGATGGAAGCACAGTGCATTAAACTGTTCATAAAAGCGGACACTTCCTTAGCTTCACCCAGTACGGGCTCTTGCAGCCAAACTGGCACCTAATTGGCAGTTCAAACAACCTTCTGTGCTGCTTCTAGACTCGGGCCCCTGCTGCTCTCTGTGGCCTCGTCAGGGCACTATGCCAAGCCTCTGACTCCTGCTGCCAAGCTTGCATGCCTGTGATCCATGCCACCACCCACAGGATGCTGAGACTTCAATACCCTTGCAGCTCCTGCTGCCTTTCTTTTAACCTTTTGAGGAAGTCACTCTAACCGAGCAGCGTCTCAGTCACTCCAGCTCCTAAAGCACTTGACTGAAGTGGCCTCCTTGCAGGAGCACATACACCTACAGAGATCGAGCCACCCTATTAATAATTTATTTATTAACATTTGGCCACCTTTTTTTCAGCAGTGGACCCGCTATACCACACAACATATCAATGAGTTCAGAATGTCTTGAAGTAAATGTGAAGTTAACTTGTTAATGTGTCTGTAAAACACTCCATATAAAAAATTGATATTTACGTCAACAACCATGTAGAGGCACCACATTATGGCTAATGAGAGGTGTTATGGGCAATTAGGGATGCACCATTATGATAAAATTACTAATTGAAATTGTTTTTGATATTATAATTGTGATTGTTAATTTCAGTTAACAGCATAATGAGATATGCACTTTGTCTTGCCAACTGCATATACTGTATTCTGTTTACACACAGTATAGTAAAATCCCCGCTTTGTAGTAAACCACTTAAAATATTTTAATTAGGTAATTGTTAATTTCTGTATCAGTTAAGAAATAAATTAAAGATTTAGTGTTTAATTAGTTCTTCTTTTTTAGTTTTTACTATATAGGTACAACATATACAGTATTTATTATAAAATTAGCAAGCTGGGAAATTTCCTAAGATATTAGGCATCAGTTGTAGTGTTCCTAATCGGATGTATCAGAAATAGTGTATAACTAACTGAGTACCTTTCTGTATGTATGTATTTATCCATTCATACCAGGGGATAATATTAGTTCATTGGAGCGCCTTACTCTTGAACATGCTACATACAGTACAATTGCCCAGGAGTAAAACATTTGTGCCAGAAATCAATCCTTGCTTTTCCTAGAGTCTGACTTTGGCTTTAGTTGATGATCATTGGAAAAATTCAGTTTGTCAGGAGACTGTTATTTTGAATTCAAGCTAATTTGGTATTTAAAAATAATTTAATCCTTTAGAACATCCTGTAAAAAAATTTTGGTAGCTTCAATCAGAATTGAATGTAATATCTGCAGTATTATACTGTCACAAAGTTTTGGTTGGTTTAAATCAAAACAATATGCAAACGGGAGTGTAGTGGCACATTGCAGTCTGACTTCCAAAGGGACACCTCAGCTCTTTCTAATATTGCATGTATTTCAACACCAAGGGCCTGTCTTCTTCCACCCAGTTTTCACGTCCTGTAAATAAGTATGATCAATAATCCATGGGTGACATGGAGCTGACTGAATATGGGGTACTGTATACCGAAGGTTTCAATCTGCTAAGCATGTCAACTTTTAGCTTTGCGCAGCATTCATCCTTCACCTTCGATTTGTTAGCAACATTAATTTGCATAAAGTGGCAGCCATACTTCTCTGTATGATTTTTTTCCCTTCCTTTGCGGAGCTCAGAAGAAAAAAGGATGTGGTCCTTAAGAATAGCTCACTTGTAAAGCATTATTATCGACAAAGATTGACAAATTAAACAAAAAAAAAACACAGTTTGGTTAATTTTTTTCTTTGTTTAATGTGACTGAATTTCACTCAAAACTTTTAAGGCACTTTTGAGATTTGTTTCACTGTTTTTAATACAGTAAATATAGAATATTAGTAATATACAGATTGTTAAAATACGATTTAAGCATAACATATATATATATATATATTCCTTTTTCCCCCCCAAAGTAAATGTTACTTCTGAAAAACCAGGCTTCATCACCACTCATCATTCAAAAATGTAAAATGTGGAAAAATGTTAAACATGGAAATATTAAATTGGTTTTAGTCATATTAAGTAAATATGTTTTATGAATGTGCAAAATCAAAGAAGAATGATCTTAAAATTATATATGACAGTAACGCAAGATAAAGAAGTTAATGTAACCACAGTCTAAACATTCGGTTATACATCCATATAAACACATTATATGTAACAACGTTTTTATACAGCAAGCTCAAGAAGTACAGTTCTAGATAGCACCACATTGTTACATGTTGTTACCAGACTCAGTCCTTGAGCAGTTACATACCCAGTCTTAACGAAAATATTACGAAATGTGCATACATTTAAAGAAGCAGCATTGCAAGCATGTGCTTTTCAGCATATATTCCTCCTTAATCTAATGAACCATTATGCACAGGCATGCTTCTGTCGTTCTACTCAACCACAAATTACGTGTTGTTGAATAAAGTGGTACTTGTTTCAAATCCGTTTTGATTTTTGTCCAACTTTTGGAATAAAGTAAAGGCAACATAACTTAGGGAGTAGATATTACTTATCCTACTGTTATTGTTGATCAGTATTTAAAACTTTCTTTGCACACAGTTTTAATAAGAGCCTTATCATTTGATAAATAAAACTCATTGACTACTGTTGTCTGATTTTTGCTTTCAGTAGCCTGCTTGGTACAGACATGCATTATGGAAGAAACTGTTACTAGTGCACTATGCTTAGGGAATATGCCAGTGCTTAACTACAACACTCATTTGTTGTTTACAACAGTTTGTAACTGTGAAAGCCTGGATCTATGAAGTATTGGGAGTACTAAACAGAATACAGGATTCGTCACTAAATTGTGCAGCCCTATGGACAGTGCCTAAGAGACATACCTTAAGACAGTCTAAAATTAGACTTATTATTCATGAATCTAGTTCCATTTGCCTTGTCCTCAGATTTCTTGCTGGGGCGTGAAGTGGTTGCAGAGAGGAATGAGTTTTAGTCTGCTGGCATCTGACTCATCTAGAATTTTGATGTACACATCTATTACACAAGGCAAGATTAGATGTTCTGCAATAGTGTGATCTTTCTTATAATTGCGAATTTAGTGTTCAAAAAGACAATGACCCGAGTGCCTGCTGGCTTGTAGTACTAATATGCTAGAATGTTTTTTGTGAGTCCTCAAGATTTTCACTTTTTCAATTACAAAAAAGTCAAACCATTATCCACAAGTTGCACGCTTTACCTCCAAATGTCTTTATAGTGGAGGATTCATGGTCTTGTTTGGTAGTACCACACCAAAGATGATGCACAACAACTTTTGCTTGCCGTACGTTGCATTAAAAGCAAAGCTATACCTCAAGGAATCTGGGTTATATATTCTTTTATTACCTGTTTGGTTCAAGTTTTTGTGACCTATATTGGCAGGTTGTTATGGAGTTCAAACAGGTCAGAGTAGGTGATGCTACAGGGCATTTAAGGAATGTGTCTAGGTTTATTGGCTTCTTTATGAAGCACATGGTGTATAACAAGTTGTGTTTTGCTTAATCTGTTATCAGTAGCCCCCTAAAACATTAAAGCAATGACTGATTCAATTTTTTTTTTTTATTTTAGCTGATGACTCATATAGCTTGTTCAGCGACCCATGGGTTGAGAAATGTTGTTTTACAGAATTTTAGGATCTGCAAGACAACAACTTCTATGCTTACACAAACTAATCATAGAAGATCTGATGGACAATTAATAAGTTGGAATCTGTTGATCTTTAAACTGCAAGGTCTCAGGATCAGCTCACTGACCCTAAACTGACCCAGTGTATAGCCCTAAATATATCACATACTCTGAAGCTTGCCTTTATATCTGAGTGTGTTTCTTTCAGATTCTATACATCAGAATCAGCATATTAAATAATATTCAACATGAAAAATGATACAGAAAATGTTTGTTACTTTCTAAGTCATCAGTGCATTGAATTTAGAAAATGCATTACCTAAAACATAAAAGCACTGGGGGAAAGCACTTGCCTATCAGTTTGTACTGTCTTCTCATATAATACGCTACCATGGCTGTCCGTTTGTCTGTCCAGGATTTTAAATCACTAGTAGCTCGTAAACCGTTTGACCTATTGACCTGAAATGTGGTACATATATACTACGTGACTGATACTGTCTGCTTTTGGGGTGATGATTTTTATTATTCTTTTTATTTTATTTTATTGTAAATTCAACTCTCGGCAGTGGGCAAACCAATGTGCAGGAATGATCAAAAGTTACCGGAAACGTTTAGTTGCAGTTATTACTGCAAACAGGGGGTCACACCAGATACTGAAAGCAAAGGTTCACATACTTTTGCCACTCACAAATATGTAATATTCGATCATTTTCCTTAATAAATAAATGACCAAGTGTAATATTTTTGTCTCATTTGTTTAACTGGTTTCTCTTTATCTACTTTTAGGACTTGAGTGAAAATCTGATGATGTTTTAGGTCATATTCATGCAGAAATATAGAAAATTCTAAAGGGTTCACAAACTTTCAAGCACAACTCTTATCAACTACTCACAACCAGGAACTAGATAAGCCAGTTAAGAAATAGATCTATGGTTTGACAGACTGTTTAGATTATAGGTTCTGTCTTAAAAAGCAATCTTGCTAGAATTTCTAATTTCTTTGTTAAAATGTGGAACTGATTGGTCACACCATCCTACTGTAAAAGCCTGTATTAATGATCTGAAAAAATCCATAATGGAATAAAATTGGCAAAATAAAAGTGAAAGTCTTTTTGCCATGAAAGCATAATGGAATATTCCCATGTCGAATTTAAAAAAGGCTGGATTCTTTCACTGAAATTCAAACCCTGTTTGTAAGTGAACAAGCCAAGCTACTGAAACAATACCAAAGGGTTGAACATATAAAGCTACCAGAAAGTTCAGAATCTTACTCAGGACTACAAATCTCCAATAAAAGATGTGATAAAGTAGAGGTGAAAGTAGAGATTAGATATGAGATGCAATAAGGAATGATAGCTAATTATTTCTGAAGAGGATGGAAAAAGGCTAGGGAGACTAATGAGCTGCAAATGAAAGACAAGACAAATGAATAAGTGGAAAGACTTGGGAACCCATTAGAGTAGAATAGAACTCCCTGAAAGACACATGTAAGAAAGACTGGAAAGGAGAATCGTGAATGTGTCCATAAATATACTGGGGAAAGAAAATCTTACCAAATCCAGGACTATTTAAGTGGGCGGTTTTTGGAAGTCTCATTATGATTGTAAGGTGAACACATGTTCATTTTTATCAAATTGTCAGGGTTTAGTTATTTTAAGTTTTAGAAGTATTAGTAAGTATTCAGTGGAATTACCTGGAAGTAGATGATGGAGAGCAAGTGTTTTATGTGATTAGTGGTGTGGCATTTTTACACATAAAGATTACATCCCAAGGTATCCTCACTTAAAACATGACCTACAGATTTTCTTTTTGCCTTTAGGATTACTTGTTTATTATTTAAACAGAAGTGTTTAGTTTTGTGACATCATTTAGTATGTTTTCATTGTACACATAGGTGGTCTTTATGTAAAATAAAAGCAAATACAGTAAATAAAAGGTTAGGTGATCCAGTTCAAACAAAGCTGTTCATGTTTAAAATTGTCACATATTTCTGCAGGTCCACTTTAAATACTTTGTAGGGTTCTCCTGTACATGCACATTTTACTTAAACTGTCAGAAAGGCAGAAAAAGAAAAGGACCCTTGTCAGTTAGAATGCATATGCTGAAACATTTTTCCATTCTTTCTAAGAGTCACCCTGAAAGTGTGCATGTGGGCACAGCAAAGAATTCACTACAGTTTGTGTGTGTCAGTTTCAACAACGGCAGTCCAACACACTAGCAGGCTGAATGAGGAGCTGGGAATATGACCACCATTGTGTTAACTTAATTATTAGACTTGGCTTCTGATTGATTTCTGGAGTTTCTGAAAGAAATGAGACGTTATGGCCTAAGCATACATGCTAACCACTGGACTAAATGGCTGGCTATGACCCAACCTACTGCATATCAGAATTGTATAAATTAAAGTTATTATCAAAATAAATCATGGAAATGAGCAGCATGCCTTTCTAAGTTCTAGAAAATCTTTATGGGCCCATTTGTTGGTTTTTCCATTCAAAATTTAATTTTTTTCCAAAAATCACACATCAGAGGTGTCAGCCTATTAAAGTGTACTTTTTTCCAGCAAATACTGTGCTGTTTTGTATGTCTGTTACTGTGCCATTTGACTGTTATTCAAAACTTTTATTGGTATTTTTATTAGCTTTAAAAGAATATTCTATGAAAAGTGGTATAGTATTATTTACTAATTACTGTTTGGTCAATATTCCATATTGTATTAGGCTTCCACTCCATCTCTTAACTCATCAGATAGCCCATTGTATATTTATCGTACTGTATATGAATCAGTTAAAGGTATTGAAGCATCTAGAAAGTTAATGGACACTCACAGACTTTCTTATGACAATTTAATAAAGTTTTGCCAAATTCTAAAGAAACTTTAGACATTTCCTTGGATGGAAAATTTTATCTGATCCTAACTTTATATAGAATAGGACATTGATTAATAGTTTTCAATATTGCAATATTATGCTGTTCACTAATACTCTGAACACTAATGAATATGGTATAGGAATAATATGGCTTCTGATACTGTATTACAGGTAAGTAGAGATTCTTTCCTCCTGTATATTCACAGAATGAGCAAGACAGGCGGATACCTGTTGACATTACTAACAGTTAGGGTTTCGGTCTCGATACCTTTTAGATAATCTAAGTCAAGATAATTGAATGTAGTGTATGAATATAGTGTACCATTTTTAGTTGATTATACTATGCTTTGCTCACTTTAATGAAGAGAACATCATGTCAATGGCTGATTTTCATTCCTCATATGGAATTCTCATGACAGATGTACTTGCTAATGCTTCATCAAGTCATTTAAGGGGAAGCATTTTGATGGATCACAGAGTGTATAAATACTGCATATTAGTTTTTACCACTGAAGTTGCAGAAGATTAGTGAATTCTGGCGGATAATTAAAAAAAATAGGGATTTGCATATAATGTGTTCCTGAAATATTTAAATTTAGACAGGTATTTGAAGAATGCAAATGTACTTTCGATATAGTAATCTATAAAGATACAAATGCAAGCATATTATGTATACTAAAATGTTAAAAGTTGGGGACGGTTCTCATGTACTGATGCAATTGGTAGTAATGTTTTGGACTTAAAATATCTTTTACATGGCTACCATATTCCAAGTAATTGTCAGATCATCAGATTTCTGTGCAAGTGACATTAGTACATAGGATTGTAATGAAATTATGTAATCAAAAATACAAATATTTGCATCGTGGATATATAAATATTTACCTCAATCTGTTCCTCATAGCTCTAACAAAAAGTAATTTGTTCTCTCTTCTTCTTAAATGCTCTGTTTTAACAACAGAGAACACAGTCAACTTTACAAATAGATTAACAAACTATGGCACTAGATTGAGTGAGTGTGCCTAAGTGCACAGCAACCTAAATAAGAGTGGAGTTACACTATATAAAAACAGAAGATACCTTGTTGCCTTAAAGTATGTTGTTTGGCAGCATTTTGGATTTCCAGTTAAAATGGAAAATAGAGAAACTACTTAGACAGACCATTTGCATGCATTGCAAGTGAGTTTTTACGTACGTATCGATTAACATTTCCAACAAGTTGAACCTTGTACAAAGCCACTTACATTGACAAATACAAATACTTTGCCCACAAAGAAGCAATTGGCAAAATGGCAGACATCTCTAGTAAAATGTATTTGCAGCCCCACTTCCACAGTCAAGTGCAAAGGCCAAAGAACAAGGCATATTGGTATTTTTACTGCGAAGGCCATGCTACAGTTTTCTGTTGTTGAGACTGAGTGGTTTTGTCTGCTTGTGAACACACTGGAGTCTAAGTACATTATTCCTTCACACTTGCACTTTAGTGGCTCTGTATTGCCGGCAGTGTATAAAAACCATGAAAGAAGCATTTCAGAAGCTATGACCTTCACAGCAAATCTGAGTTATCACAGCCCATGACATCACCAACAACTGCAAATTGTTGAGTTTTCTACTTTAAACTCTACCTGTTTTTGGACATCACTTGGAGTAAATATTGCTAAGGTGCTGAAATTTTCAATTTTCGGGTAGCACCTTGCACCTGTAACATGAGTGCAGTAGTCAGAGAGGTTAGACTTTGTTCTCCTATTGGGTGCTTTGGACATACTCCGAATGTAGCTACCCAGTTTGTAGTGGGCATGCCACACTTCAATTGTCTGCTTGTCTATGCAAGATGGGTTGTCACTTTTTCACCAGATCTCCAATGCCACAGCTATGTTTGCTCCCTAACATTAATTATTGGACCTTCCGTCACATACAATGATAGTTGACATCATAAAGCGATAAAAAAATACACAAGAAATGATAGATCACTATCTTGAGCAGCAAGCAGAATTACTGACATGTAATGGAATTTACACTAGTTACTGTACATAAATACATTTTTGACTTGACCTGACCAAATTATTTCTAATTCTTCAGATTACATTTTGCCTGAAGAAGGCCCCTGAATTGCCTATAAATCTTACATATTGTAATCTTTTTAGTTAGCCAATAAAAGGTGCTATTTTGCCTGACTTCTCATTTCATTCTTCAGAAGTTGCTTGTAGACATTAAAAATAGAATTGCAACTAGTTATTATTTTTTATTTTAAAAAACTTGCCATTTATCCTCTGCTAATTGTAGATCCAGAAAACTGAGAGAACAGAAGAAAGCGGTGCAAACATTAGCACTGAAGCAAACAAAGAACTTGTTGACCTGCTGACAGGCACAGCATATGGTGCTGAGTTGGAAAAAACACCTTCTGAAAAGTCGGCACCTGAATATCTCCTTGGAGATTATTTTACAGAATCATTGGCATAGCCCAGAAGTGGGATAGAGAAGGAAACTGAGAATTACAGAAAAGAGTCCCTTATTGCACTCAGTTCCTGTCCACTGAAATATTGGAGAGAAAAGGCTCCAAGATATCTGCTGCTTTCCCAACTGGCCAAAACATAAAGTATCTTTCAGCTCCATCGAATTCTTTTCAACTGTAGTTGATACTGTGAATGTCTAAGGTCACAGCTGCTACCTAAAAATGTTTATATGCAGTACACCTCCAAATTTGTGGGGGTTACGTTCCTAGAACACCCGCGAATTGTGAAAAACCGTGAATTTTGGATGTGGTTTAAAAAATGCCTATTTTTATAGTTTAAACCCTAAATATGCCCCCAAAACGCTTTAATTTCAAACTCAGCTTAATACATTACCTAAAAATAAAGAATGTAAAGGTAAACCCGTATACCGTACAGTACTATACTGCTATGTCTCCCGCAATGCTAGAATGTAAAATACCGATGTTACCACTATATGTACTGTAATTCTTGCAAGCGTGTATTCATTGCCAGAAGTCTTAGAAGGTACAGGGCGTTCGGCGGCATCTTGGGGCTTTAACCCTTAATCTGCCACATACTTGAGTGTTCATGCATCCCTGGACGCCAAACACGTTTTTGCTGCACTTTTTAAGTAAACGTCACAACTCACAAAAAAAAGTGAAATTTCAATGGAACACATTTTTTTTCATGCAAAGAGCATCACAATTACTGCAGCACTGATAATTTTACACACTGCTAATGAACTGTGAAAACTATTTTAAAAACTACTGGAACAATATGTACAAAGTGCAACTGACGCCATTGATGAGATTAAGTTAATCACTGAGCCAACTGTACTTGAAATGGATGCACGCAAGCACATAGAGGTAAGCGGCGATACTTGCAGGCTAGTCTAGTGCAGCGGCTCAATCCCAGAGACAGTGAGGCTGCAGTGCTGCAGGGTGGCATGCTTGGATAATAGAATTGCACAGAAACACAGGAGATTGTAGAGACATGAACTTTATTCAAACACTTCAAACAAACATGTCTCTTTCAGAAGTAAAACGAGCTCAGTATGCAGTTAGTTCTTGATTAAAGAATAGACATCATAGGGGAGCACAAGGGGAGGGAGGAGAGAGAAACAAAGCAATCAGCAAAAAGAGGACAGGTGCTGTTCAGACTTTTAAGTAAATGTAGCGTCACGCAAGAAGCATATCACGCGATAGAGCAGCTGCAAGTAAGCCCAGCAAGTAAGGGAGCGATGTGACAGACAGACAGGAACTTGAAACACACATTACAAAAACTTTTTTTTGCTTTTGGTCACCGGCCCCCTTTTTAAAAGCTGCGCTGACATCTTGTGACACCAACAACCCCAGCACCCTCAACAGAAAACCAAGCACTGCAGGGACTGCTGGGAGTTGCAGTTTCAAATTCTATTGGCTTCTTTTACCATCCCAAGCTGTGTTTTCTTCTACAGTTGCTTCCTGTTCTCCCTACAATACAGTATTGCCATGAAAAAAGGCATAAAAATTGCAGAGGATATTTGCGGTTTCCGCTAATAATTATTAGATAGGTTCTAAGGAAAAATCTGCAAATGACTGAGACTGCAAACTCTGAACCGCGACTTTGTGGGGGTCTACTGTACTTGTGTTTCTAAAAAAAAAAAATTGTAGATTTCCTAGACTAAGAAAGTAGATTAATTATTGTTGGATCTACTCGTAACAAAATCTTTTAAAATAAATTAAGTTGTATTTTATAAGCAAAATATTAAGCAGAATAGTAAGATTGAGGTGTGCTTTTTTTAAGCACAAGACCATTACCACAGTGTCAGCACATTGTTTTAAGTAGTGTTAAAGAAAATATATTTTTGCATTGCCCAAAAAAGGAAAAGGAATTGCATTGGAAATAATAATAAACAAAAGATTGAAATTATAACTTCATTCAAATGTTTAAAAAATGTTTAGAGTATGAAATTGTGAACATAGTATCATGAATAAAACCAAATTGTGAGCCGAGGGCATTATTACAATACAATACAATTTATTTTTGTATAGCCCAAAATCACACAAGAAGTGCCGCAATGGGCTTGAACAGCCCTGCCTCTTGACAGCCCCCCAGCATTGACTCTCTAAGAAGACAAGGAAAAACTCCCAAAAAACCTTGTAGGGAAAAATGGAAGAAACCTTAGGAAAGGCAGTTCAAAGAGAGACCCCTTTCCAGGTAGGTTGGGCGTGCAGTGGGTGTCAAAAAGAAGGGGATCAATACAATACAATACACAGAACAGAACAAATCCTTAATACAGCATAAAATAAAAATTTTAGAAGTACAGAATTTAACAGTAGATGATATGACATAATAGATTTGGATATTTTTAGAGTCCTGGAGACCTCATCCATCAAGCTGCCTCCCCATTTGGCCATTCCACGCTGAAACAGTGCTGCCAGCCAATCCGATGAAAGGTACCCTCTTTCCCATGATTCCTGCGATCCTCCATCAGGGATGACTTTACCATAGGCAGGCAAACAACTTGGCAGGTGGGCGTGGCACCAATGCCACATTTGAGTACCGAGAAAGAAACAGAATAGGTGAGGGTTAGTATACAAATATAACTATCATGTTACTTATGTTTTAGTGCTAATGACTAACAACAGAGATGCAGTATGTACAGTTAATCAGCAGCTCTAGTCAGGATATGCTAAACTGAAATAGTGAGTCTTCAGCGGGATTTAAAGGCTGAGACCGAAGGGGCATCTCTTATAGAAGCAGGAGACCATTCCACAGTTTAGGGGCCCTGTAACTAAAAGCTCGACCTCCCACTGTTATTTTATTAATCCTTGGAATCCTAAGACAGACCGGAATCTTGAGATCTTAATGTGCTCAGGTTTGTAAGTCATGATAAGTTCAGACAAGTAAGCCACCTTGGCCATTTAATGCTTTATATGTTAAAAGGAGGATTTTGAAATCTGCCCTAAATTAACTGGGAGCCAGTGTAAGATTTAAGAACTGGAGTTATGTGTTCATATTTTCTTGTTCTTGTAATAATTCTTGCAGCGCATTTTGGATTAACTGGAGGCTGTATAAGAACAGTTTGAACAGCCAGTGAACACCGCATTGCAGTAGTCAATCCTACTAGAGATAAATGCATGAATTAATTTCTCACAATCCTGTTTATTTAGAAAGCGCCTTAATTTCCTAACATTTTTAAGATGGAAAAACATGTTTTGGACAACTTTGTAATATGCTTTAAATGACATGCTAGAGTCAAAGATAACTCCTAGATTGCGGGCTGATTCAGTAAAATTAATTGGGATTCCAACTGAGTTAAATGACAAAATATTGCTGTGATCAGCGTCATTCCCTCCAACAATTAACATCTCTGTTTTATCTGTATTTAAAGACAAGTAGTTCTCATTCATCCATTCCTTTAATTCACTAACACAACTAATTAAAGACAACATCGGAGAAACTTCATTTGATTTAAATGAAAGGTATAACTGGGTGTCATCTGCATACAGTGAAAATTAACATTATGTTTCCTAATGAGAGATCCCAGTGGAAGCATGTAAAGTGAAAACAGTAAAGGTCCCAGTACTGAGCCCTGCGGACACCATATTGAACTTCTGTGTATAATGATGGAGTACTGTCAGCACATTTCTGTACATATTGGAATCGATTTGATAAATAAGAACTAACCAAGCGAGCACGGCCTGTAAGCCCAACATCATTTTCTAGCCTGTGCAGTAAAATAGAATGGTCAATGGTGTCAAATGCTGCACTTAAGTCCAACAACATAATTACAGTGGAGTTTCCTTCATCAGAGGATATCAGAATGTCATTTACAACCCGTGTTAGTGCCGTTTCTGTACTATGACCAGTGCGAAACCAGACTGGAATTTCTCAAATAAATTGTAATGCGTAAGGTGTGACTGAAGCTGACTGGCACTACTTTTCTAGTATTTTAGAGAGAAAGGTAAATTTGAAATAGGCCTATAATTATTTAGTATGTGTGGGTCTAGGTCTGACTTTTTAAGTAATGGTTTAATGACTGACACTTTTAGTGCATCAGGTACTGTGCCATGCAATAATGAACTATTGATAATTTTAGAATAGGTGCTGCAAGAACATCCATTGCACTTTTACTAGTTTTGTTGGCACTGGATCTAGGGAACAAGTAGTGGGCTTCATTTTAGAAATTAAAGTTAAGACTTCCTGCTCAGTTACAGGATTAAAATTACTAAAAGTGCTGAATGCAATGTGACAGGGTCTGCTAAGCTAGTATTTGGTTTGTACTGTGATGCTGAGATCTGGGATCTTATATTTTAATTTTCTCATTGAAGAAGTTCATAAAGTCTGTACTGCTAATATCTGTTGGTATTTTGCACTGTTGATCTGAATTTCCATTTGTTAATTTAGCCACTGTACCTGAGAATTTTTGTTATTGCTATCTATTATTGTAGAATAGTATTCTGAGTGAGCTTTAAAGAGGGCTTTTTATATTTATTAACACTCTCTGTCCATGCAATTTGAAAGACATGTAGCTTTGTTGTTCTCCATCTGCGCTCCAGTTTTGACACTCTAATTTAAGAGCTTGAGTGTTTTCATTAAACCAGGGAGAGTTTCTATGTGCTTTGATCACTTTTGTTTTAGGGGAGCCACTGTGTCCAGAGCATCTCTCAAGGTCACATTATAATGTGATGTTAGCTGATCTAAATTGTTTTCCACGTTTACATTTGATGTTAACTGATCTAAATGGTTTTCCACAATTACACTCGACTTACTCAAGGTATCTATAAATTTTGAAGCAGAATTACAATCTAGATGTTGCGCTGTCTTTGTTTTAATCTGTGAGTGTGTTGGAAAGGCTAAATCAAATGTAATTAAGTAGTGATCGGAAATAACTACATTTAATGGAGTAATATTTAAATTTTGAATTTCAACTTTGTAAGTTATAATTAAATCTAATGTGTGGTTATGATTATGAGTTGGACCTTTGACAATCTGAAAAAACAAAATAAGTAAAACATTTGCTAAAAGTGTCAGTTTCCACATCAATGTGTACATTAAAATCCCCATCAGAACTACGTGATCATAATTTATAGCCAAATCAGATAGAAGGTTGCTAAATTCAGTCATGAACAATGAATATGGCCCTGGTGGTCTGTAGACTAGCACTATAATTGTGTTGGAATCTGTTTTAATATTTAAAATGAATGCCTCAAAGGATGTAAAGTTGCCTAAATTTTTAGGAGTGATTTGCATTTTTTACAATGAATTATTCCTCCTCGACCAGAATCTCTAGACTTATGAAGGAGCAGTATCCATCTGGTGACGCCTCAGCTAGGGAACAGTGTCACATTTACTAAGCCAGGTTTCAGTAAGAAGACACAGATCAGATTTTGTACTTAATATATATCATTTACCAAAACAGCTTTAGTGCCAAGAGAGCGAATGTTCAATAAACAGCATTTAAAACTGCATGGTTCTTTCTGAACTGCTGATATATTTTTTGTTTTAATTTGAAGTAAATTTCTATTACAGATGCCCCTGGTGGAGGGTCTGGTTAAATCCCTTGGTCTTATTATATACCTTCTTTTTTGGTTATCAGTTAATTTAAGGTTTGTATCAAGACTAAATTTACTGGATGCCCCACAACAGGGATTATGGGTAACAGCTTCAGGAAAATAACAGGTGGGATAAGCAACAGCCTGTGATTTAAGATCACATGACTATGGCCTGGATGGTGTTCTGATGAGTCAACCAGGCAGTTTTGCTGCCATATTTTGGGATAATACATAAGATTCCCTCCAGTTAGGATGAAGACCATCTGGTTTGAAAAATCCAGGCCTTTCCCAAAAATCATCCTAATTGTTCACAAACGCTATGCTTTTATTTGGACACCAGGTTTCTAGCCAGCAGTGAAGGAAATGCAATCTGCTTTAAATCACATCCCTCTATATAATCTTGGTAAGGGACCAGATACAATTAAATTCCGACATTTTGTTTTAGCTTTGGTGCATAGAGATGAAGTTCCTCTTTAATACCTCAGATTGCTGTAAATAAATATGATTAGTGCCGACATGCAGTAATAAGGTAGATACTTCATCGTCAACAACATGGTCCATTGCGGTCCATTACACTCCTAATAAGTAAGTAATTTTGAGTTCACAGACCAAAATATACAAACATGAGATGAAACAGGGTTTCTTTTCCATAGCTTAGCATGCTGATGCAGTTTCATTTAATTTTTGCATCTCTCCAAAGTCTTCAAATAAATTTATTCACAGCTTGCTTTAGTTCTTTGCAGTTTGCAATCCTTCTTGGCCTCTCTGCATTCTAAATATATATGATACATTTATATATATATATATATATATATATATATATATATATATATATATACATACATACATGCACAAACACAGGGTGAGCCAAAATGAAGTACCACATTTCTCAAGATCATTGCACGAGGTAGAGGCAGCCGAGTGGGTTGGGGTCTTTTGATGGATGATTCATTCAGCAACATGCCTTGGTCCGTCAAAAAATCCATCATCACTACGCAACGTGCCTTACGAATGCTCTTCAGCATTCCTCCTAATGGGGACGTCCCAAATCGGAAAACAATTCTTCAGTGGGTGACTAAATTTAGACAGACGGGTACAAAATTGAACAGAAAATCTCCAGGCAGTCCTCGGACTGTGTGAACACCTGAAAACATCCAAGCTGTAAGGGCATCAATTTTGCAGTCTCCTAGGCATTCAGCGTGCAAACATGCTTTTGCCTTAGGCATTTCCAACACATCTTTGAGGAGGATTTTGCATGAGGACCTTAATTTCCATCCATACAAAATGATGGTAATGCAGGGATCACTGAGAGAGACTGGGAGAGCCGTAAAGAGTTGTGCACGAACATTCTGCAAAATGTTAATTGAGATGCCATCATCATGTGCAGCAATGAGGCACATTTCCATTTGAATGGTAGCGTAAATAAGCAAAACATTTGCTATTGGGCTGAAACCAACCCTCGTGAACTTCATCAGAGACCCCTGCACAGTGAGCATGTTACAGTTTGGAGCGCTGTTGCAGAATTTGGCATTGTAGGCCCTTAGTTTTTTGAGGGGGGAACAATGGTCACCATTACTTCAGAACATTACATTTGGAAAAAATGGATATGGTGGATGCCTGGTTTCAACAGGATGGAGCAACAGCTCATGTGGCGTGGAAATCCATGCAAGTTTTGCAGGAGATGTTCCCGGGGAAGCTGATCTCCCTGTACGGCAATGTCCGGTGGCCTTTACATTTGCCTGATCTCGCTCTGTGCAATTTCTTCTTGTGGGCCTATCTCAAGTAGAAGGTATATAAACATAGACTTCAAAACTTCGAAGCCCTCAAGGATGCTATTTGCCATGAAATTGCCGATACTACCCTTGAAATGGCCAAACGAGTCATGCAAATGTTCAGAAATTGTCAGTGTATCGCTAATGATGGCCACTACCTTGAAGACATCATTTTTAAAAAAACAGTGAAAAAATCTATTTTGTATATCCTTTCTTGTGTCGTAATGAAATTTATTTTGTAGAATAAATGTTTGAAATGCGGTACATCTTTCTGGCTCACCCTGTATACAGTGGAACCTCGGTTCACGACCATAATTCGTTCTAAAACTCTGGTCGTAAACCGATTTGGTCGTGAACCAAACCAATTTCCACCATAGGATTGTATGTAAATACAATTAATCTGTTCCAGACTGTAAAAACTGTATGTAAATATATATTTTTTTACTTTTTAAGCACAAATATAGTTAATTATACCATAGAATGGACAGCGTAATAGTAAACTAAATGTAAAAACATTGAATAACACTAAGAAAACCTTGAACAACAGAGAAAACTAACACTGCAATAGTTCACGCTATAGTGCTAGGAACCACTTGCTAAAAACATTTTTTTTTTAATGAGTTTTAAGCACAGGGAAAAAAATGAACATTTGAAAAATCTGTAATTTAATAAACCACCAAGAAAAGAAACATTGCCACAATGCACGCTATGAACCGATCGCTGTAAACAGGACTGAAAACGGAAACAAGCCTTTTCTACCTTATGCGTCCAGCCCTCCCTCTCTCGCTCGCTCTCTCTTTCGTGTGTGCATGTGTCTCTCTTTCGCGAGCCTGGAGCACCTATGTGTGTCTCTCCCTCTATTGCGCTCCTGTGTGTGCGCCTCTCTCTCGCGCACCTGTGTGAGTGTGCCTCTCTCGTGGGCCTGTGTGTGTTTGTGCCTCTCTCTCGCGTGCCTCTGTGTGTGTGAGTCTCTCTCTCTCCCGCGCCTGTTTGTGTGTGTCTCTCGCGCACCTTTGTGTGTGTGTGTGTTGCACTCTCTCTCTCTTTCTTGCTCGCTCGCTCGCTGCACAGGAAATGCACAGGGAGAGACTGAACATGTACTAACCAAAAGGGAAACTGGCTTGTTCGTATACTGAGTGTGTGGTCATGAACCGAGGCAAAAGTTTGGCTAACTGATTTGTACGTGTACCGAGATGTTCGTGAACTGAGGTTCCACTGTACAGTATATAGTAATGTCTGGGTGAACAGACTGAGATGACAGAAGAAAGGTTGGGCTGCCAAACCTTCCCTTTAATGAACGTGAAAAAAAAATTAAAGATTTGTGCTCTCAGCATTCTACTACCAAAGCTTTCTAACCTAACGTATTGTAATTCAGTGGGAGCTCTGTCTCTGTTGAAGTCCTGGTCCACAATAAGCACCTCCTTTCAGGGACCACCCATTTTTATGGTCTCCAGGGAGGAAAGGACAGGGCCTTCTCCAGGCCTTGTGAGGGGTACTAAGCACCGTCTTTGGACACCTTGTTGGATCTGTGGTGAAGAGGTAAGAAGTGGTTAGTGCCAGTGTCCCTTCTTGTCTGCAGGTGGTACTGCTTACTGTTAAAAAGCCTGGAAGGTGGTCCCCAGATGCAAATTGTGTGATTATAAATATAGAAATGCTCTTTAAAAAAAAAAAAGTAAAAACTTTGGTTGGGTGTTTGTTCCAGCTAATGTAAGGTAAACACTTCCATTTAGATGCAAAAATTAACTTTAAATATGCCTTTAAAATGTTATGGAATTGATTCCCTGATATTTTAGCTGTTATGATACAGTAAAATCTGATCTGATTCAAGCTGGAAGTGCAAGAACACTTATTGGGAATGATATACTATAATTCAAGTTAGACCTGGGTATTTTGTGAAATTTCTACAATATCCCTAACTCCCTTAGTTCTGATGACAATGGATTAATAATATATAGTAGTACAGTATATCTTCTGCATGATAAGATACTTCTGTCCATGCAGTCCTCCAAATATCTTTAGTTTATTAATGTAAATGAGGTTTAACAACAGTGGCAAAGAATTGGTTCTGTATTATAAAGCACAATTTTCAAAGATTTTATAATTAACACAAACAGTTGTAGATTACAATAGTTTAATCCACACACAAAAAGTGGGTCCATACCCAATGTTATGCTGTATAGTAGATAATATGCTAATTTCACTGTGAAAGGTTTTTTTAAGTTTAAAAAGATAACCTTATCTTGGGAAGCTCAGTGGCTACAAAAGAATATATTGTATTGAGTACTCATCAAAAATGTGAAAGTGTCTTCCTTTAGCAAATCCTATTTGATTTTGTAAAATTATAGGCAATTTTGTACTGAACTGTTAGTGACATAAAATGAATGAAAGTCTAACACCTTTGTTAAAGATGCAGCTTAATTCTTATATAGCAGTTTTTCACTAAGAAATAAAATCTTACTGAACCAAATGCGAGAAGTGAATAAAAAATGTAAGAATGCCTCAAGCTCAATTGTTTCTGGAAAATTAGGAACTCTGCCAATTTTTGGGAAGAGCTATTCATCCATTGCAAAGGAGTGCAGAATTCCAGCAGGAGTACATTTATAACCTGTCTCATTAGTAACAAATATTTTAAACATTAGCAGATTTGACAAGGTGGTGCAAAATCACATTGCACAACAAAGCAGATGATTTGGCTAATACTGCAAGAATGCAGTGAAGGCATCAAGTGTAGACTAAGAAAAAGGGGGATGGGGGAGGGTAGTAGAGAACAGATACTATTTGCTGTTTTGCAAACTAAGACTGTTGTGTGGAGTGGGAATGTTCCTCCTGGGACTTTAATTTCCTCTTTCAGTCCAAAAACATGCTGATTGATTGGTATTTCTAATTTAGGCTTAGTGTTTGTTTATATCTTTGTTGTAAGCAATAATAGGTTAAATAACTGTGGAGATAGCATCTGCTTCTGCTGCGTGTGAGTTTTTTTTCCTGAAACGTCTGTTAAGGACGTTTAAATAGGTTAAGAAGAATGACAATTGCAGACAAGTGTGCGGCATGTGGTATATTTCTTGCAGTAAACCAACAGCAACCTGTTTTAAGCCAAATGTAATACAATATATTGTCAACAGAAAGAAAAGGCTAAAATAACTAATGATGCTAGAATCACATTGCCTGGTTTTGCAATCTTTGTATGTCAAATAAAATACTGATGTTTGTTTTTGATCACTGTAAATGCTCTTGATACAAGAAAGTTTGCCTACTGTAATGCTTTTTAACAGCAAAACTATTCCAAAGCAGGTTTAAACAACAACATTTATTTATATAACACATTTTCATACAAATAATGTAGCTCAAAGTGCTTAATATGTAGCTCAAAGTGCAAAGATGTATAGGTGCATGTTAATGCATTATGACCCATCTCTTTAAACCTTGGGACAGCCTAATTAATATAAAAATAATATACTTTTAAGGTACCAGCACCTTTTTGTTATTTTAAATTAGCACTTTAATTAGTCCCTAATTACACTTGTAAACTTCTCTGTAAGATCCATTTGTCCATGCATTTTCATTGCCTGCTTAGTCTAATGCAAAATCACAGGTATCTTAATCCAGTTCTATCAGGACAAAATAAGATCTTTAATAGGTTGCTAGTCCATAGTGTAGCACACGTACACTATTCTCAGTTAACCATTTAAATAGGCTATATGCACACTCTCTTCCGGATTCTGAGTCAGCCGGCTGCTGCACTTCCAGCACTGATATCAAAATGGACTAGCTGTGGTGTTTTTCTACCTGAATGCTTCAAGACGTGTCCGGACTTAAAGTAAATGATGCAAGTTGCATTATTCAAATGATGTTCCAAAAGTCTGGAACTAAAAAGGAGAAGGGCAGTAAACTATATGTTTCAAGCAACATTTATGAAGGTAAAATCCAAATGTATTAAAACATGGGGCAAATATGTGATTACATTAGGCTTCTTAAAAAAACAGAATTTCAGTAATTAGTCATTAAACTTTATCCAGGGACAGATGAATATGTATGTAAGTTTAATACTGCAATGGTGCTGAACAAGTTATATCAGCCAGGGATGATTCACCAAAAGAATGAGCTATCATTACATTATCAATAGCAGGTGCGCCTATAAAAACAGCAACTCTGCGCAGCTACACACGCTTTTTCTTAGTAATGTGGCAAAAGGCAAGCATTCCTTTTAAGGATAGCGAGCCGCCTCAAAGAGCCATGAAAAGAGGAGTGAATCCATCCATTGTGGCACTTGCATGAGCCTGCTGGACATCTTACCTTGGAAAATAGTGAATGCCTCTGTCTTAGCCAGGAAAACTGTGAATGCCAAACCTCTTCTTCATTGTAAGGGTCATATTTTCATCAAGCATTAGGTCAACAACTGCTGGATCTGGAGCTGAAGCTCAGTTGTAGTTGTTGAGGATTTTATCATCCTCATCCTCGCCCGGTGCATCATCTTTTGTTGGTTGCTCTCTCCTCTCCAAAACCCCCTGGTCTTGAAAGTGGAACGGAGAAGTTGTTCCACTCAAACAACGCAGGAACCCCTTCCTTCTTCAACAGTCGCTGCCTGTCTCAGACACTGGTTTGTGAAAATCCTCTTTTTTTTAAAATGCCGGCTACAGGCTTGGGTAACTGTAAAGCTCTCTTTCTCTCCAAATGGTGATCCATTTAGATCAGTTTCTGCATCGGGGGAAACGTATGAAAAATAAATACCTTGTACTTACTGGAAGCTCGACATAAAGGTACACAACAGTGTTCAGCTGTGGAGGTATCTGTACACTGAAACGCTCGCCACTAAACAAAAATCTCAAGTACAGTATGGTCAGTGGAAGTGACTGAACTGGCTGAGATTTCATCAGAAGTATGTCAGCACTACTTTGTGCATATAGCCTATTCAGTTACCCAACAGAGATTTTCTGCAGTTCTTGTAATTTTAAATTTGGCCACAGGGTGTCCTCACTGTTAATAGCCATGCTTTGTAGTGAAGTATGAAATTACATAGCTTAATCTAGAAAAGCACAGAGGGGAAAATGGTTGGTTAAGAAGAAATCAACCTGGCTTCAAAGCAAATGCGCATGGTGAACTAAACAGTTTAACCAGTTATTTGTTGCCTAAGCAGGAAGGTGGTTGTTGCGAAAGAGTCACAAATGATAAATTCACATAATCATTTATGCTCAGCAGACTACACAAGTTTAACCAATGCTGCTAGACCAAGCGATAAAGGTTAATTTCACCAGCCATTAATTATTGGTGATTTTAAATTTAGAAAAAGCACAAAATATATGCAGGACTGTGTGAGAAGTACAAAGTGGTAACACAGTCATTTTACATGATTTATTTGAATAAATTAAGGTTGCTTTACGCAATCTCTCTTATGTATTATTCTAAAGCATACGTTTTATTTTTGCTAAGCCACATATATCAGTCTTCAACACCACCAAAATGGCACACCTGTACAGAAAGTGGTCCTTTATAGCCTGAAGTTAAGTTTTAATAATCTGTGCAAAATTCTTTTTGGAGCAGTGACTGTGATATGTTAACCGTCGATTGCACCAATAAACTGCGCCACTTACCTTGTGGGAAGCTGATGGTGCTTTCTGATCAGCTCAGCAGGAGACATACAACACTCATTCTAAATGCACTCGTGGATTGATTCCTAAAGGACTGGATAAGGTGGCAAGAGAGTGTTCTGTCTTCTCTTAATAATTTATGTTGCAAACATCTTTTGTGAGTTTTAAATATCAGTAAAAATGTAAATCGTACTCAACAGCACACCTAACACATTAAACCTTTCAATGGTTGTCAAATTGCTAATTGGCATGTTGCCAGGTAAAATGAAATTGGATTTGTATCTTTTTGCAAAAGATGAATTATTGTTTGTAGTGTAATTGCAATTTCTTTATAGTGTTTATAGCCTGTTTGTGTACATTCAGGATAGAAGAGAAGTGCATAGTGCAAACAGGGTATTTTTGACTTGTTTCTTCAGATGACTAAAGACATTGGCAAAAGAACGTGTATCAGTTGGCACAAGCCAAGACTACATCAGAGCAACCTACTGCTCAGCATAAATTATGCTTTTTGGTGAAATAGGAACCATTCAATTTAAATATATTGTTCACGTAGCGTATTTTAAGAGAATAGTCAAAAAGAATATTAAAAATGCATGAAGAGAATTATGGGGACTCTGGAATGAAATGTGATTTTTTAAAATAGAATATGGAAGGTAATAGAATGTAGAATGAGTGAGTACATACTGAGTGTGTAAATGTAATAATATGCAGCAAAAATCTTGGAAAAAAGACATAGCAATTCCACTCACACAAACCTTTACAAATGTACATGTTTGTTTGATTTTAAATAAGTTGTTTTGCTTTGACATTTTACTTATCTACATATTCAAAATCAAACTCATTTGATGCAGCTATTCATTTCCATTTGTGCTGGGATGAGACTCGCAATGTTTTATTTCATTCAGCATGTTTTCACTAATGTGTTCCCTCTTGAATTTGCAGCCATCTCTTGCCATTTTAAGATTTTGGCTTTTTTCTCCCATTTGGCATTCCTAAATAAATCTTACTGATATTGCTATTTGCCTTTTATTTCGTCTGTGGTGTCATCAGTAATGTAATTTCTATAGTCTTTTATTGTGTTTTTATGCATTGCGTTGTACATTTAACTTTAACATTTTAGAAAAATTGTTCATAGTATATAGTGGATGTGATAATAATAATTTTGTTACTACTATAAGGCAGGAGTTCCATAGCAGCTGCATTTGCTGCTTGTAACGATTAAAGTAAAAACCATGCTGAGCTTCCTATCAGTCTGGCAAATGAGTCAGACCTCCCATCTACAACCAACATCAGTGTTATAGGGAAAAAGGCCCTAGTAGCTCTGCAGGTAACAGGCAGGACTCTGTTGGCAGTACAACCAATGTCTGCCAGCAAAGCCTGCAGAGTGTTTTTTTCAATTTCACAGTTGAAGCTGAATCAATTAAAGTAGTTGGAAATTGCTGATGATTGATCATGTTTATTTGTGAAATGCTTCACAAAAACCTGGGCATCCAGCACCCAGCAGTTTTTCAATTATATGTCAGTCGTGCCGATGACAGATTTGAGGTCAAATATAGGACAGCAAAGCACCACATTTCTGCTGTTATTCCGATGTTCCTCCCACAACCTAAAAAATTTACACTTTAGATTATTTGGCAGCACTGATTTAGTCCAGAACGAATGAGTGCAGTTGTTTTTGTGAGTGTGTACTTCGCTGTACTAGTTCCTTGTGTATGTTTATTTCCTGCCTTGTACCTGCTGCTGCTGCTGGATTGTGTTTCGTACCCAATTACTCTGAGTTGAATTAATTGTCTTTATTGTTTTATGATCAGTTCTTATTTTAGTTCAGGAGATTAAGGAGCCTTAATTGCAAACACTTTAACGTCCAATCAATTCCATATGTAACTACAAAGCATTTAATTTACTTTTTAAGTACAGTATAAGCACTATTTACTGAAGAAATAGGAAACGATACCTGGATACAATGTATGACATTAGTCTCTGAATAATGACCTAAATATAGAGACTGATAAATTAGAAAAGAAGTAAAATATATTGAAAACACAAAAAAGTATTAACTCTCTTGATTTTGACCTTGGTATGTTTTTAATTTATGTCCTTATTGGATGCCTTGTTTTTTTAAAATAACAGTGGCTTTCTTATTCCTGACCCTAAATCTTAATTACAATTCAGTGATCTTAAAGAAAAATATATTTGTTACTATTTTGTTTGCACAACTTAATTATGACAACTGGCATGTACTTATAAAAAAAACACATATTATGACTTATTATATTGTACTTTATAGTATGATTGATAATGTTTTTGAAGTGGTATGACATTTGCAAATTTGCAGATTATTTTAGAATACGGTATGTTCACATTGAAAACCAAATGTAAATTGAAGTTTCATCTGTCTTTTAAATATACCGTAATTATAGCTTTAGTTTATTATGTTTTAAATTCTCTTTTATACAGTGTATTTTAGCTACAAGAGAACTGACTGCTCCTCTGAAAACACCCCCAAATATTCTCAAATACAATCACATCTGACATCTAATTTCTCGCTTTACTATCATTTGTTACATAGTTGATAGTAACCTTAGACATATTATAAAGGTGTCTCTGCTGTTTGCTTTATGTCGCATAAAGTGTGGAGAGTTTTTAAAAAAAAAAAAAAATCATGAATAAGTGGAAGACTGAATGACTGAACATTAGACATGTAAGCTAGTTACATAGAATATTAGTCTGAATTGAGTTTGGTCATAGTAATCTAGTCAGGCTTGTGTCGAGGGCACCTCATAAGTGGTATAAGCTGGCATGCCATTGCTTGGCAGAACCAGTTAGTTTTCAAGAGCACATAGCAGTGTGCTCAAAAATAACTTGCCAGGGGATGCTTTTTATATTTATTAGCTTTCATCAACAGTGTTTTAGAATTTGTTTGTTAGAGATACATTTTCACTTCACCACTATTACTTACCATTAGTAATAAGAATATAATTTTGTACAGCATGTATAGTGCCAGTGTTCAAGTCCCTAAATGTTTTCCTGGCATCTGGCATCAGTTACGTAAGAGGGATGACAGAAATGTTACTCTTGTATTTCTTGAACAAAATCCTTTCCTATGGAGCATTTGGTTTAAATGAGCAATGCTACAGTCGTGGCCAAAGGTTCTGAGAATGACACAGGTATTGGTATTGGCAAAGTTCAGTGCTTCAGTGTTTTCAGATCTTTTTATCTGATGTTTCTATGGTATGCTGAAGTTTCAAAGGCTTTTATTGACAAGTACAATACATTTATGCAAAGAGTCAATATTTACAGTGTAGGCCCTTATTTTTAAACACCTCTGCAATTTGCCCTGGCATGCTGTCAATCAACTTTTTGCCAAATCCTGACTGTTTGTCAGAATTTGGGGTTTTTTTTTTATTCACCCAACTTTTGAGGATTGACCACAAGTTCTAAATGGGATTAAGTTTTGGGGAGTTTCCTGGCCATGGACCCAAATTTTCGATGTTTTGTTCCCCGAGCCACTTAGTTATCACTTTTGTCTTATGGCTTGATGCTCCATCATGCTGGAAAATGCAGTGTTCGTCATCAAACTATTCTTGGATTGTTGGGAGAAGTTACTCTCGGAGGATGTTTTGGTACTATTCTTTATTCATGGCTGTGTTCTTAGGCAAAATTGTGAGTGAGCCCACTCCCTTGGCTGAAAAGCAACCCCACAAATGAATCGTCTCAGCATGCTTTACTGTTAGCATGACACAAGACTGATGGTAGCGCTCAACTGTTCTTCTCTGGACAGTCTTTTTCCCGGATGCCCCAAACAATTGGAAAGGGGTTTCATCAGAGAAAATGACTTTACCCCAGTCCTCAGCAGTCCAATCCCTGTACCTTTTGCAGATTATCAGTCAGTCCTTGTTGTTTTTCTTGGAAAGAAGTGGCTTCTTTGCTGCCTTTCTTGGAAAGAAGTGGCTTCTTTGCTGCCTTTCTTGGAAAGAAGTGGCTTCTTTGCTGCCTCTCTTGGAAAGAAGTGGCTTCTTTGCTGCCTCTCTTGGAAAGAAGTGGCTTCTTTGCTGCCCTCCTTAGAGAAGTGCCTTCTTTGCTGCCCTCCTGAGAGAAGTGCCTTCTTTGTCGCCCTCCTTAGAGAAGTGGCTTCTTTGCTGCCCTTCTTGACAGCAGGCCATCCTCCAAACGTCTTCGACTCACTATGCTTGCATATGCACTCACACCTGCCTGCTGCAGTTCCTGAGGACGCTGTGCACTGGTGGTGCCCCGATCCCACAGCTGAATCAAATTTAGGAGACGGTCCTGGTGCGTGCTGGACTTTCTTGGGCTCCCTGAATCCTTCTTCACAACAGCATTGGAAATAGTTTGTTTGGGATTAAGTTCATTTTCATGGCAATTCATCTGATCACCCTTCATAGCATTCTGGAGTATATGTAAATTGCCATCATAGAAACTGAGGCAAATTTTGTGAAAATTAATATTCTCAGAACTTTTGGCCATGACTTTACAGCCCTATTTAATTTGCCAATAATGTGCATTTTGTAACCTTAAGTTGTTTTCTGGCACTGGTTTAGAACATTAGAACAATCTACATTGGATGAGAACAGGCCATTTGTCCCAACAAAGCTTATCAGTCCTATTCACTTAATTCTTCTTTTTAAAAAACGTCATGTTTAGTTTTGAATGTCCCTAAACTTTACTGTCTACCACTCCACTTGGTAGCTTATTCCAAGTGTCTATGGTTCTCTATTTAAAGTAAGTAACCTACATTAGTACTAATTTTTTTTTCATTTTTCTTTCCAGCTTGTTTATTCCGGTATAATGCCCTATCCTTAGTATATTTCCTCTTTCTTCTTCTGCTGCCATGGTTCCACGGACCAAATTTACACACTGTTCAAGGTAAGGTGACTGTTTTGTTGCTTTGCACTAAAAGACAAATATGCTCTTTAAGGATAACATTTTTTTCCAAGTCATGAAAAGATTTTGCAGTGTACCTGCTGAATAACAGTGCCTGTCATTTAGATGTGTGATCTCTCCCTTTATTTATAGGTCTTTGATTATTTACCAGTTGTGAAATATTTGTGTACATATGAGAAGCAAGTGAAAAACACCATAAAGTTTCTAATTTTAAAGCTACAGCTACAGTGTGACTTGAATTGGGAACGAGTACACACTCAATATTCATTCCATGTGCCTATTTAATTTTAATGGTCTTTAAAATGTGTATGTACTATGGAAATAAAGAACACAAAAACAGAAAAATATTTGGGATAGCCACCCCTTATACTTCAAAAAGTAGGTTTGTAGCAAAGGCATCTTTACAGGTTGGAGTCCAATACAGAACTGAATAACACTAATAGAAATGGTGGTTATATAGGTGAACTGGAGGAAATGATGTCAGAAAGGCCGGAAACAGACGTAATGTCCTTAGACTTGGATTGGATTTCTTTTGACTAGTCTGCAGAGGAAACTGATAAAGAGTAAGTGAACACTGCCATTCCTTGGTCTAGCATGAAATTGCAATCATTCAAGCCCTTAAGCTGCCTCCCATGTGCATGTCTGTGACACAGCCTAAGCCTAGACCCATTTGGTTGAGCAGCCTGAACCGAGAGGTTGTGAATCTGAGAAAGAGCATTGGCATTGGCGTGGAGAGATCTACGGTGATGAATGACCGAAAACGTCTAAGACTGGAAGTGTAAAAACCACCTTGTGACTCTCAGGTTCGACTCCATATGTAACACCTTCCACTTTAATGGGGCATGGTCAGTAACTAGGGTAATCTCAAGGCCTAAGAGGTAATACCTTAGCTGCGTAATTGCCCATTTGATCACCATAGCCTCCTGCTCCACTGCCACATACCTGCTCTCCTGGTCCAACAGTTTCTGGCTCAGGAACACAATGAGGAATTTGACACTGTCGATGCTCTGGCTTAGCACAGCACCAAGACCTGTGTCTGAAGCTTCTGTCTGGAGGATAAAATGCAAAGAAAAATCAGGAGCTTTTAATACTAGTACTGACATTGGGGCCTACTTTAGGTCACTAAATGCAGCTTCTGCTTTTTAATCCCATACCACACTGTTTGGGGCCCTCTTCTTTGTTAAATTAGTCAAGGGCGCTGCTCTGCCAGTGAAACGGCACAAAACAGGGTACAAACCATCATTAGTACCCTGCCATGTCCCGAGAAAGGCATGGACTTGCTTATTGGTCTTTGGACGGGGAAAGTTGTGTATGGCATCAACTTTTGAACACTGCGGTTTCACCTTACCTTTGCCTACCAGGTAACCTAAACATTTATCTTTGGTCAATCCAAAGAAATATTTCCTTGAGTTGATGCAAAGGCCAGCCTTACATAGTGTATTGAGTACTGCTCAAACCTGCTGTAGGTGATCCTTCCATGTCCTGGAATAGATGACAACATCATCCATTTAGGCAGCTCTATAAGAATTATAGGGATGGAGCACTCTATCCACCAGATGTTTGAAGGTTGTAAGGGCCCCATGTAACCCAAATGGAATGACACAATACTGCCAACATAGTCTTGACCTGGACAGAGTTTGTTAAAGGAACCTGCCAGTAACATTTTGTCACATTAAGCATGGTCAAAACTCTGCTTTGCAGAGTCACTCAAGGATGTTGTCCTCTTGCAGCATCAGGTAAGCGTCAAACTGTGAAACCTGATTGAGCCGAAGGAAGTCATTGTAAAACTCGCATCAGGCGTAGTCACCAAGACAATGGGACTGGACCAGGGATTATGACTCTCCTCTATCATACCTAAGTCCAGCATACACTTGATTTCAAGTTGCACCTCTTTCTGTTTTGCCTCTGGGAGTCGATACGGGCGTTCTCTGACAATCACCCTGGGTTTTGTCACAATGTCAGGTGCAATCAGAGAGGTATGTCCCGGTCTCTCACTTACCACGGCGGGCACAGATAGGATAATTCTTCCATCTCCTGTTGTTGATGGGCTGTCAAAGTGGGTCAGAAGTTAAGTGTTGTTTTCCAAGCAAAGTATAAACAGGGCTGTTCGGAGGAGGAACCGGGATTCCTATCCTTCCACGGTATCAGTAGGTTAACCCGTTCGCTCAGTTGACAGTTTGGTTGCTTTACCAGATAATCAACCAGATTAATAACTTTGTTAGGGTCTTGACCCTGAGCCAACAATTCAGAATGTGAGGTGGGCACTAGGACCATGATGTGATCTCCTGGGTGGAATTCCTGAAGAGCCAGGGGTGGGAGTTGATTTGTTTTCAATCTTATTTTTGTAAAAATTGATTTATTTGTATGAAATATTGTGTGATAGCAATAAAATAAAAAAAAGGAATTCCCGAAGAGCCATGCCACGGTCATAATTACGGGCCTGTGATATTTACACCTTTTACTTGCGTTCCTTAAGGATAGCCAGAATTTTTCCAAATCTATTGCGTAATTTTGTGATACAGTATATTCTAGTATATTTGTGGATGGGCAGGAATCTTCCTCCCAGCCTTCTTTTAGAATGTCAAAAATGCCGTGGGGTTGTCACCCATATAACAACTCAAAGGGTGAGAAACTCGTGGAGGCTTGAGGGAATTCCCGATAGGTAAATAATGAGCCCAGTCCCTTCCGTCCTCGTTGACCACCTTGCGTGACATTTGTTTTAGGGTCTGGTTGAACCTTTCCACTAAACCATCGGTTTGAGGATGATACACCATGGTTTTTAAATGCTTTATTTGGAGTAATGTAGCTGTTTCCCTGAACCTCTCCGAGGTAAAAGTTGTCCCTTGGTTTGTAAGGACTTCTCTAGGGATGCTGACTCTTGCAAAGACCCCTACCAACTCCCATGCAATTGCTTTTGTAGTAGCTGTATGTATAGGGACAGCTTCAGGATACAGGGTATCATAATCTACAAGGATTAAAATCTATTTTGTAAATTATCTAAACTGTTTTGGGACTCCCTCTAACAGGAGAACACACTGAAGAGCACCCCGAAGCATGATCCCCGCATCTGTGGAAGACATCTTATCTGTCACCAGGGCAACCACAGGCTAAATAAACTGGTTTTACTAAGGTACCAAGACAGCCTCATGTTTTAGGTGCAAGACAGGGACTCGCACGTCACAATTTATGCTCTCTAACTGAAGGCTGTAGAGGTCCAACCAGATCTACCCTGATTTTTTCAAAGGGAACATCCATAAAGGGAATGGGGACTAGTGGAGCACTGTCCTTTTTAGGAATTTGACACAATTGACACTTTGGACAGGAAGTGGAATACCGTTAAACTTCTTTACTAATCCCCGGCCAGTAGAATCGGAGCTTAATGCACTCGAGTTTTTTCATTCCCCAAGTGCGCTCCCAGGAGGTGGGTGTATAATAATTCACAGACCTGCCACTTGTAAAGCTGCAATACTAGCAACAATGTCCGAATCTCCCATTAAAGCTTGGGTACCTGATAGAGAAAGTTATTATGTAGTACAAAGTGAGGCCCTGTGGCATGGGATGTTGTGTGCGTTGGACATTTACTGCATTATTTGCAAACTTGAGGGATTCATCGTTCCACTGCTCCCTTTTAAAAGAGGCCGGAGTTTGCCTGAATTGAAGCTGTAATCTAGAGAGATGGTCAGGGTCAACCTCAAATGGCATAGTTTCATCCCAAGACATCGATGGCAATGTAAAGGAAGTCTCATCCCGCGATGTTCCAGAAGTCACCACATCAAACTCCAAGGCCATGTGACTCCTTGGGGTGAACTATCCCCATCTGTTACTAGACCCAAAACGTTTTTCAGAGTGGTTTGTGAAAAATCACTTTTACTATTACACCAGTCTCACCCCAAAAATCACTGAGAAAGGAGACTTCAGGAGGGCCGCTGCAATGAGTGTCTTTAGCAAGCCTTCATAGACTTGTGGATATAGGTCAGACTGGTTTTGCCTTTCAACTGTTTTCACGGTAACACAAAATGGCGTGCAACAATGGAAATGTTGCTGCTGGAATCTATCAAAAAGCCTTCACCCTCTGCCCATTAACTATTACCACCACTGTTTAAGAAAGAGACAGAGGATTAGCAAGTACACAATACCCTTCTCCCTTTGCCCAGCTACAGTCCATGGGCTCACCATTTTGAGGGCAGTAGGGGATGGTCCCCTACTAGCAGAGGTTAGCAGAGAGAATCAACACTCTTTAGATGAACATCCTTTGAAAGCTTCTTTTTCTATTTCAAACTATCCCTATATACATTAACAAATCTTTTTAAGAAATTAGATTCAATCATAGCCTCATTTATTTAGAATTTGAAACATCCATACATCCAAAGGGTGACTCTACAATGACCTAAACAAGATGGGGGCATGGCACAGGCCATAAAGACCTGGACGTCTGCACAGTTGATGAACATATACAAGCCTACAATAGAATTAAAATCTTGCAGCACTTTTTTATATTCCCTACTCTGTGCTCCAGTAAATACAAAGTATTGTCAATACACTAATAATCCAATTGCCCTTCATTCACTCAGAATATGGAACCAATGTAGGAGGAACTTTAAGAAGCTCCTATCTGTTGCACCTGTACATGACAACCACTTTTTTCCACCCTCTCAAACATACACAGTGTTTAATGCTTAGGGGATGTTTAGGATTAAAACATTTAGGGACTTGTACAGCAATAATGTTTTTGCATCCTATGAGCAATTAGGTTTCAAATTTAAGTTCTCAACAACACAGTTTTTCCACTACTTTCAAGTTAAAACTATCCAAAATGTTTCCAGGGCAAGATTAGACCTGTGAACATTTCAAACTACTGTAGCTTGCCTCACTGGGCAACATGTTTTTGGAGTGTACCAAATTAACATTGTTTTGGACAAAAATCTTTGAATGCCTATCAGACAGCCTTGGTGTCACAATCACTCCTATCTCATTAAGCACTGTTTTTGGTGTACATTCAGATGGGCTTAAAGTGGAGAATGACAAATTTTAATTGCCTTTACCTCACTATTAGCATGTAGACTTAACTTTGCTCAACTGGAAGAATCCCACCACACCACTTTTAAGTCAGTGTGAAACTAATGTCCTATACTATTTGAAATTGCAAAAAATTCAAAAAATTAAATTCTCACTTAGAATCACCTCAAAACATTTTTAAAATATGACAGTATCTAATCTTAACATTTTAGTATAAGCTTCTATATTGGGTAAAATGATACTCTTCCTTCCTTGCTGCTTTTAAAGATTTGCTTTGTTGGCTGGCTGTCCCCTCTTTCTTTTGGGTGGGGGTTGAATTTTGGTTTTGTTAAGTTTAATTTGATTGTATGGATTGTTGTTTTAATTAATTAAAATTAATGACATTAGAAATATACTTTTTAATGTTAATTACAGATTGCATTGTTAGCTGATATTTAAAGGTAATGGTAAATGCTTACTATGCCTTTATTGTTATTTATTGGATATTTTAAATATATAGGTTGCTTTAGTGATGTGCACTATTAGTGTAATAGCCTGAGATGATTGGGGCCAACAACGTTTTAATACAAAATGTATTAAAAATTCAAATATTATAGCAAGCTTATTGATTTCAAACTGTAATTAATATAGCACGCATGTAGCAATAAAATATGTTGTTTTCATAAATTAAATCTCATTCTAAGGATGGCGAGTACAAGGCATTTTGCAGTACATGAAAGACCCAATTTTTTCGATGTACACAGAATTTCAGTTTGATTCTACCATTGCTGCTGTACTGTTTGTTTGGAGTTTGGTTTGAAAATGACAATGTTTTCATTTGCTGAAACCAAGAAGAAAGCTACTGATACTAGATTTTTCTGTCATCAGGGCTGTGGAGTTGGTAGATAAATCCTCCGACTCCTTAGTTTCGGTACTTCTGACTCCAACTCCCCAACTCCAACTCCTCTGTATTTAATATGCGAATAATTTTCCATGTTGATTAAAGGAAGGCAACATACACGTCATTTAATTACAGAACTATTGGCTGACTCTCTACTGTATTGGCCAGTTTAAACAAGAGGCAAGAACCCATGAACACACATCAGGCCATAGCACAAACCTACACCTACATCATTACAGTTATTTACATTCAAGTGAACTTGTTAAACACATTATATCTCTCTATTATAAAAAAAAAATCTTGGCAGGGAGACCAGGGAGACAAGACGTGATCTTCTCAGAATACAATTTGACGTCCCGCAAGACAAGGCAGTGACACAGAAGGACAGCTGCTGTACAGGCTTTTAAATGATCGACGTGCAGCACGACAAGCAGAACACGCACCTTGGCAGCAGGAGAACAAAGCCAGTAGCTGATCCATCCTCATCTCCTTAGTGTGCGTTCAGCTCCCCCCTTTCACAATGTGAGTGGGAGAAACGCAAAGTGGCAGGAGCATAGAGCAAAGCGAACGAGACCTGATCATCTCTGAGAGACACGCGAGACTAGACATTACAACCTTAGGAAGTAAGGTGACACCCTTTACATGATCGACGTGCATTGCGACAAACAGAGCATGCATCTCTCCAGCAGCAAAAGTTCAAAACTTTTTTTTTTTTTCCAAAACTGCTGATCCGACTGCATCTTCTTAGCATGCGTTCAGCCCCTCCTACTTCACAACGTGGGCAGCGTTATACGTCCTGCGAAAAAGAGATTTAGCCACGCCTGGGGCAGTATATAAAGGACAAATATTGTTTTTACAAAAGTTTTAAAGTAAAAGTGAAAATAATGCATATGTAATAACTCCAATGAAAATTCACAGTCTCTTTAAATTTATAGAGTAAACCTAACCTGAGGGTGGGCGAGCAGGTGGCGTAGCCCCCTAGTCTGAAATAAAACGAAAACACTTTTTGTGATGTACCATAATCCAGATTACAATATGTGAATGTCAGGTTGTATAATAGCTCAGCTGAACTTCACACTAGTAGTAACACAACTATGCACTGGGCTTTATTCTTGCATCAGAGAAGTACATAATTATGACTATTGTTTGTGAAATGGGACATTTAAACTTGCTGTATTTGTTTTTCATTACAATTTAAATTTATTAGGAGTTGGAGTCTGTACATTTTTGCCGACTCCAGGTACCCAAAATTGTCTCGGACTCCGACTCCACAGCCCTGTCTGTCATACTGTATTTATTCCATTTTTAAATTTTATAATTTTGTCAGTCAAATCTCAACACTTAATAAAACAATTCAAAATTGCAGTATGTCATGCAAGGTTGTACCTTTTTTTTATAAACAAAGTTCGAATAAATAACATGGCAACCTTATTAAATTCATATCTTAATTATCATTGTGTACTAAATAAATTTAAGTCTCATTCCAGTTAAGCAAAGAACTGTACACCATTCTTTGCAATTGTTAATGGGCCCATTTTGCTAGAGGTGTACCATAAGAATTAGAGTGTACTCACACTAGGCACATTTGTACTGTATGGTGCCCGAGCATGATTGTCCTCCCTCCTTTCCTCCCCTGCTGGTTTACACTCACATTACGTTCTGGGCCCGGGCACGCTTTTGTCATCAGCAAGCGACTTAATATTTAAGGCCAAAATAAGATCCAAACACACAGTGACAGCATGCAGATCAAAATGATTTTCCTTATTTTGTAGTTTTTTTGGAGTCATATAGGACAGGATAACATTCTACCCTGTTATAGATTTAATGAGAGTTAAGCACAGCATTTTGCTGTTAATTGTGCTGTACATACAATAAGATTTTTATGGAGACAAATGATGTTAAGGGAGGAATTTGCAGCTTTTCTTGCCAACTACAATTCACATCTGTAAACTGACAATAAAAATGTGTGTTTAACTCAAATGGTATAAATAAAAATAACATTTCGTCATTAAAGTTGTCTGTGATTCATGCTTAGGCATGTTTAACGATCACACTGTTCCAGAATCCTACTGAGCCTTGCTTTGGCCTGCTTGAAGGAGGTACATTTGGTCTAGCATGGAGTGATCACACTAGGTCAAACGAACTAGGCTTTTGGGGGAATTACATGCGGACAAATTTGGTTGGGCACGGAACAAACTGCAATTGTGAGTACACCCTTTGGAAGCTAAAATCAAGAAGACTACTGTGTACTTTTGGATTTTCTTAAAAATATTTTTTTGTGTTTCATCATATATAGATTCAGTTTTTTTGAAATGTAATTGCCATATAAAGTACACTATATAAAATATATGTATGTATACAGTATACAGTGTAAATATGTATAAGTACGTGCATATGTCTTTTGATATATAAAATCTTTTTTATTGCTATGTATATTCCACTTATACTTCCTAATGCACAACAGGGATATTATAGGATATTAACTAATTTAATTACATTTTTGTAAATAAATTCAATTTGTACTTTTTCTTGAATAACCTTTACCAGACCTACCCTTTTACTTGAGTAGTTTCAATATAAGATACCTTTACTTAAGTATGTGTTTTTCTACGCAGTAATAATTCAACTGGAGGAAATTTGTTTATTATTTTTCTACTTATGCATATGGCCTGCTCTCTTTGAATTCAGGTGAAATTCTGTAATTGGAAACCATCCTTTTTCTAAGACTGTAGTAGAGGAATATTAATGATATTATTGACATTACTTCCATCTTCACTTCTTTCTTTATTCCTTTCCTTCACCTGGACATGCACGTCACCCTGTATAGGAGTTATTGTAATTATGCAAATATGTGTGCATATATAAATGTAGAACACTAAATTTGGAGGAAGCTACTTGAGATACGAGAAGAAAATGAGAATAGTTGGAAACATGAGAATAATATGCAGACTTCCCATATACAGAGACTAGACTTGAATTTGAACCAAATTTGATGAAAATGTGAGACAGGAGCACTGACCCACCCTTCCTATAGAATATTGCTTCTAGAATACTCTGTCTTGGATCAGGTACTATGTGTACTTCTAGTTTTCACCTTTCTGTTTAACACTTGGTGGAAGTTTCCTTTCAAAGCACTGTTTTTGTTGTGAACAACTTAAAAAACCCACAACACTTTTCAGTCTTGTGACCTTATAAGTGAATACTCTATAAAGGTTGCATATTTTTTGCATAATCTTTCACCATTGATTTTTTTTCATCATACTATCCATAGTCTTTGCTGCCCTAGATATGATTTATGAAGACGTTCATAGAATGGTGTACCCTTTTCCCACTATGTTACTTTTGTTACCTGGCAAAAAGTCTCTGACAATTCCCGGCAATAACTGGAATAAAGGTGGTCTGTGGCACTGAATAAATATCTATGTGTAGTCCTAATACAGAAAATAAAAGTACAGTTGCTCTTGTGTTTCATGGGGGTTATGAAAAAAAAAATGAAATGAAAATCCATGAATACGTTTGATAACGTAGGCTAACAAACACACAGACACACAGAATGAGATGCCATACATTTACAGCACAATTACAATATTATACTTTACTGTATTTAGAAAACACAAAATTCAAGTTTGTACTGTATACTTGGAGAAGAAACATTAATATCCAATTTCTAAAATGGAGCAGCTGCTGTAACTTCTTTATTGGTTTCCTGCTTTTTTTATTTTTAAATACTATACTGGTGAGCAGCTACAGCAGTTGACATGAATGAATGAAACATATCCAATAATACAACCTTTTCTTGTAGGGTCATCTTTTTTTTCTGTCTAAAGTGAGCATTTTTAGAACACTAGAAGGACCCATTTTTATATTCTAAGTTTATTGCCCTAAATAAGATTCAACAAGTTTTAAGAAACATAAGATAGAAAAATCACTTTGCAAGCAAATCGCGTTTATGAAGTTTGCTGCTGTGAAAAAGATGAGTGGCATCCCCCAGACAAAGTGCATAGTTCTGCAGTTCTTTAGTGAACTGTAACTTTTTACTAGGATGTTGTACTGTGTTAGCCATTATAGATGCAGTGAGAAATCAAGCAAAAGCCAATAAAAGGTATTATTTTGCTTGACCTCTCACAGTAATTTTTTACAAAATTTAACTTACTGCAGAAAAAAATTAAAATTATTAGTATTACATATATTTTATGCATGTATAACTTACTGGATAACTTTTTACTTTTCCATCTCTAGTCTATGCACATCATCTCTGGTTTTCTGTGTTAGATTGGAAAGCTTGCAGAATCATTTCTATTTAATTATTGATGGCAAACCTGCGTATAGGCTGATCTGTGAATTGTAAATTCATGAATCGTAAGGGTCTATTGTATGTTGCAGATTATGGTATTTCTTAGGAGCTTTAAAATAGTGATTCATTGTAATATGAGATGTACTGTAGATCCAAATGGTTTATGAGACTGGGACATATTGATACTGCAATGAAATGATTACAGAAGAACATTCTGAGTGGTCTGAATGTTGAAATACTTATTTTTTCTTTCTGTGTTAATTAAAGAGCCAGTGGTAGTTGTAATAGTATTTACTAGATATCTGTATTCCTGAAAAGTTCTAAAGATGCTAAAATAAATAAAAGGTATTTGTTTGAAAATGATGTTCATACTAAAATTTATGCTGACAGATATCCACCATGTATGAGATGACACCAGCAGCCCTATGAAAGCAGCTACTTTGTAATTATTCAAATTTAAAAGTTTTTTGGTAATTTTTTCAATTTTTCTTTTAAATACACATCAGTGTGCAGTTGTTTTGAATGTGTGCCAATGTATTTCTGTTTGTCAACCTATTTCCTGACACTTTCATTGTATACAAGGAATAGTTGTGTTTATGATGGCACAGCTTGCCAGTCCTCTTCTGCAAGGACTTGTTATCTCAGTAGCAGTCAGTCACCACTTGAAACTTGTTGAAACACATCATTTCCTGTTTGAGATAAGCAAGAAAATGAATTGCTCTTAATTTGTATTTCCTTGTTTGTAAGAACCTAGACAAATGAGCTCAATAATCCATTTAGAGCAGTGCTTTTTTGTGTTGTCTTTGGTCATAAGTTTGGGATAGAGTGCATATTAGGGCTGGCAGTATCACCAATGAACCTGAAAGTATACACAGAAAAACATTCTATCTCAGGATTCTCTTTCAAGATTAATCCCTTAGGATGAGATATCCATTACAAAGAGTTTAAAGTGTATGCTGATAAATGTATTTGAATGTGAATACAGCTGACAAGTACTGGAGAATCCAAACAAGTTAGCCCCTTATGTTTAGTTTTTAGTTTTTTTAATTGTAAAAAGTCATTCCCATTAGTTTTATGTGAAAATTGCTATCAACATTTAACTCTCAAAGGAAAATTATTCCTGAATGGAAAATTCGAAGAGCTGCCAGACCAGTAAATTGAAACCTCATCATAGGCAAAATTAACCATGTAATGAAACCTCCTTGTTTGTACTCTCTGTAACATGCTGTGACTATTGCTCTGGCCCAGAATAGTTCAGATGCACCCTGCTGTGGGTGTCTTCAAGTAGCTTTTTACAAAAACAGAATATCTCTCAGGTATTTTCTCATTTTATTTCCAGACTATAACATTAGCTGTTCACAGAGAGATGGCAGAATGCCATTGTCACAGGCCGAAAAGCCTACATACATGTTCCAAATCTGGAAAACTAATTGGAGATTAACATATTAAGGGGAAAATTGTGGAATGGCTTTTGACGGCTCCATTTTAGAGGTGTGAAGCACTGATAAAAATTATTCTTATTATAGGTGCCTTTGCACTCTTCTTACAGAAAGCAGATGTCAAAAAATATTAGGTAATACAGGTGGCATCCCGTTGTAACGAAATTCATGGGACCATAAAAATATTTCATTATAACAAAATTTGGTTTCAGTGAATAAAGCAAGAAGTATTAATCAGCATGGATGTTTCACTGATTGTCGCCATCCATCTAAAACAGGTTTCCCTTTTTTCTGAAATGTCACTATATGTGGTGGATGTTCAGCTGCGAATGTTGAAGATCATATACAGCTGCTAAACTAATCTAAGTCATGTATTCATGGGACTTTGGAAAGAGGTGAGATCTTAAAAATGAACTTATATAATGGATTTTTTTTCTGTGAAATTACTTCTTGTCAATGTGGAGAATGGTGTGAGGCATTTATATTGTGGGTTCACTTTGAAGGCACTTTTTCAATTTTATCTTAATTTTTACACTGCTTACGCCAACAGCACATTTAAAGTTGTCATGAATAGGGACAGAGTAACGGCAGGTCAGCTGTCTTGTTAAGGGTTACTTGCTGAATGGCAGTGCTTTTACATTCTGATTTTATATGTCTCTAAATGGCTTTGGGTATGTGTTCATTCTAAAAGGTACTATGCACACTATATTAAATGTTGACTAGGACATTACTACTAACAGGTAATTTATGCAAGTTGAACTGATGTTTTCAATGCGTTTTAAATGTGAAACTGAGTTAATGAATTAAGATATGCTGTGGATCCATGAATGTGTAACAAACCTTATTTGTCAGATGTGGTAAAATTAAGCAAAAATATTTCATTGTGCTACTAACGTAAAGAGAGTGATTCACACATGCTGTCTATTTACATGATTTCCAAATTGTTTTGCAGTTCACATGCCACAGATATATGCTTTGACTGGCACAATATCTCTTACTTTAAGCTGTTTGTGCTGTTACCTTTAATGTTACCACAATACCAATACCACTGAAATTTCATGATACTTGATACCCATTCAATATCATGGAAAAAACAGGAATCCCTTTCAACATATTACCATTCATTTAATAAAAAGCTTTATATAAATAAATAAAAATGTAAACAATAGCATGCTGTCATTAAGTAACTAGACAGATGGTTTTAATTAAAAGTACTTCTCATTCTGGAGAAAAGTATTATGTTTTTATTGTAACAACGTAAAAAATATATAAATGATAACATTAACAACAGCTTTAAAATGGTGGCATAGCCTTCAAATAGTTACCCAACTGTTATTTAAATGAACTAGTACAGACATTCATAAATGTCAAAATACAATGAGCCTTCTGTTGCATAGCTTTCCAAGCAAAACCCTTGTGGCACCCTTTAAAAAAATTATAAAACACAAATCAAAAAAACATGGATCAAAATAAAAATACAGACCATCTGATCATGCTATTAATTGTCACAATAACCACCATTATCATTTTGAGCACTCACAGTGAGTGAAGTCGCTACCTACAACCACACGATCATTCAGGAAGTGGTCTCCTGAGGCAGAGCAGGCTCTGAGAGACTGCTTGGGAACTACAGACTGGGATATACTGCAGGGGTCACATAGTGAGAACATTGAAGAAGCTGTTGACTGCACAACTGATTACATCAACTTCTGTATGGACATTGTAGTTCCAGTAAGAACAGTACGCTGCTATGCTAACAACAAGCCATGGATTACAAGTGACATCAAGGGCCTTTTGAACCAGAAGAAAAGGGCTTATAAAGCCGGTGATCAGCATGAGCTCAAGCGCGTGCAGAAGGAACTCCGAGTCCAGCTCAGGGCGGCGAAGAAGCAATACAGGAGAAAGCTGGAGCAGGTTGCAGAATAACAGCATGAAGGAAGTGTGGGATGGGATGAAGATCATCACTGGGCTGCAGCTCGAAGCAGGGTGCCACCATCGAGAGAGACGTGGAGAGAGCAAACCAAATGAACAACTTCTTTAACAGGTTTGACCACCCTAACCCACTCTCACCTCGGAGTACTGCATCCTCCAACCATCCTTCTGCTGATACCAGCATAGGAGAGACAAACCCACTCACAATTACAGCAGCGCAGGTGAGCAGAGAGCTGAGGAGACTTTGTGCCAGCAAAGCAGCGGGTCCAGATGGAGTATCACCACAACTGCTGAAGGCCTGTGCGCAGGAACTGGGGAGTCCTCTACAGCGCATCCAGCCTGTCTCTCTGACGTCTCATGTGATGAAGACCTTGGAGCGGCTGCTGCTTCACCACCTGAGGCCACAGGTCCGCCATGCCCTCGATCCTCTGCAGTTCGCATACCAGGAGAAGGTGGGAGTGGAGGGTGCCATCATCTATATGCTACACCGATCCCTTTCTCACTTGGACAGAGGCAGTGGTGCTGTAAGAATTATGTTTTTGGACTTCTCTAGCGGCTTCAACACCATCCAACCTCTGCTCGTTAGAGACAAGCTGACAGAGATGGGAGTAGATTCACACCTGGTGGCATGGATCGTGGACTATCTTACAGACAGACCTCAGTATGTGCGTCTCGGGAACTGCAGGTCTGACATTGTGGTCAGCAACACAGGAGCGCCGCAGGGGACTGTACTTTCTCTGGTCCTGTTCAGCCTATATATATATCAGACTTCCAATACGATTCGGAGTCCTGCCACGTGCAAAAGTTCGCTGACAACACTGCTATCGTGGGCTGCATCAGGAGTGGGCAGGAGGAGGAGTATAGGAAGCTAATCAAAGACTTTGTTAAATGGTGCGACTCAAACCACTTACACCTCAACACCAGCAAGACCAGGCCCCTCATGGACCCCATGATCATCAGAGGAGACTGTGTGCAGAGGGTACAGACCTATAAATACCTGGGAGTGCAGCTGGATGACAAATTGGACAGGACTGCCAATACTGATGTTCTGTATAAGAAAGGTCAGAGCCAACTATACTTCTTTAGAAGGTTGGTGTCCTTCAACATCTGCAATAAGATGCTGCAGGTGTTCTACCGGACGGTTGTGGCGAGTGCCCTCTTCTATGTGGTGGTGTGCTGTGGTGGCAGCATAAAGAAGAAAAACGTCTCATGCCTGGACAAACTTGTTAGGAAGGCAGGCTCTATTGTAGGAATGAAACTGGACAGTTTGACATCTGTGGCAGAGCGACGGGCGCTAAGCAAACTCCTGTCAATCATGGAAAATTCACTGCATCCACTGAACAGTGTCATCTCCAGGCAGAGTAGTAGCTTCAGTGACAGATCTATCTATCTATCTATCTATCTATCTATCTATCTATCTATCTATCTATCTATCTATCTATCTATCTATCTATCTATCTATCTATCTATCTATCTATCTATCTATCTATCTATCTTATGATAAAGCGTCAGAATGGAATAAATAAGAATATTTTAAACTTTATTTTCTCATTTTTCACTTTTGGGTTAATGTAGACTTTATTGTAGTATTTTTTTTTATTCCAAGTAATTTTTTTAAATGTACTGAACACTGTTAAGAAGAGGAAAAAAAACTTGAGACTTTCATAAATGTAAGAATGCAGAAGTCAACATTTTCTGACATGCTGACAAACTATTCTTGTATCTACAAAATTTACTTAAAAGACTACCATTAACTGTGTTGGAGCTTGTTTAAATGGTAAGGGGTGCTTCAACAGACTATAACCAAAACTATAACATAATTTAGCACTTAGCTATATTAAATATTAAATATGTTTGATAGGCTAATTATTGCCGGATATAGTTGCATGTAAATAAATAAATAGTCATCCCAAGCAAAAAATAATGCAATATGTGTATTTATGGAAAATAATGTAATGTCATATTAATATTAGATATTAATACAGTATAATGTTAACTTGATTTGAACCTTACTCTTTATATAAAGTCAGGTTGTTGGTCTTTCAGGTTCTTAGCCAGGTTTGACATGTTTCCTTCTTTGGTTTGTATTGGTTAGAGCCATAATTTACAGAACGGTGTTGGAATCCATTCAAACCAAAATCCAACTGGGATCTAACAGGTAGGCAGCTACCAGAGGAAGTCAAAACAGAGATGAAACAACATATCCAAGCAATTAGAGACCCTCACATAGGATACATATGACAACATCATTTATCTTGAGAAGAAATGAGTGCTCTACAAAAACTGTCCATAAATCAAAATATAATTTTCAAACCTGCAGACAAGGTCAGCAGTATTGTAATAATGGACAAAGGACAGTATATACATGAAGCTCTGAGGCAAGTGGAAATAGTAGAACATTATTGCAGACTGATTGTCCCAGTCTGTCCACAGACCAGATAAATTAACAAACGGATCCTGGAACAAATGGTTAAAGACACCAAGCTATCCAGTAAACAAATAAAATATCTAATGGGGGTGGAATTAACAAGGCCTAGGGTTTTTTACTTAGTACAAAAAGTTCATAAAGACACTGAGACCTGGGCGGTTCCCTATGAGATTCCACCAGGATGTTTAATAGTCTCGGACTGAAACAGTGAATCTTATGGCATAGCAGAATTCAGTTTTTTTTATGTAAATCTGATCTCCACAAAACATTCGAGCTACATTAAGGACATATATGACTTTGTTGAGAAAATCAAGGAGACAATTGTGGAGACAAATTACAATAGACATTCCCAGCTTATACACAAACATTGAAACAAAACAAGGACTTTAAGCAGTCAAAACAGACCGAGTTCGGAAATACTAAAATTCCTATGACACAACCTCACCAGGTATGACTTATGTTTTGGATACCAGTTCTTTTTACAAATCAGTGGAACTGCAATGGGCAAATGATTTGCCGCAGCCTATGCCAACATATATGTGGCAGAATGGGAGGAAACAGCAGTTAAGAAATGCTCTCTCAAACCAGACCACTACTTTAGGTACCTGGATGACATCTGGGGGGCCTGAACACATGGACTGGAGGAATTCAAGAAGTTCATAGATATACTGAACAGCCACCATTCCTCCATAAAATTCAAATACAGTACCAATCAAATGGAGGTCAAATTACTGGACCAAACTTACAAGGGACAGTCCTTTGCCACTATTCGGAAGCTGGACATTAAGGTTTGTTGTAAGGAAATGGACACACACACCCTGCTACACAAAACCAGCTATCTCCCCAAACACGCGTTTAAGGGCTGGGTAAAATCTCAGCTGTTGAGGTTCCATATGATCTGCACTCAACAGGAAGACTTTGAAAGGGCAACAGACACCCCTCAAGGCCTTGAAAATGAGGGCCTATGGCAGGAGCTTCCTGAGGCAAGTGAGAAGGACATTTTTGGACAGAAAAGAAAGGGATAATAAAGGGAATATACCTTCCATTTCCAAATACTCCCAGTGTAAAGGCAACCAGGAAGATCAGGAATAACTTTCAAACCAATCTGTGACCCACCATATTACGGGAGCACAAAGCCATTTCAGTGTACAGAAAAAATAAAAGCCTACAGGCCATTTGAGTGGGGAGCAAACTACAGATGGCAAGAAATAACCAACCTTGACCAACACCAGCATTTTTTTTTTAAAATAAGAACCCTCAAAACAATGGGAATAACAGCACTTTCGGGGTTAAACAAAATCTGTCCTTAGAACATTCAAATTGTATTTATGTAATCAAATGTCAAAAAAAAAAAATGTACCCTGCGTAGGTGCAACCTCCAAGCAGGTGCCATGGTGCGTAAGAGTGTTTTACTCCACGTTTAGTGGAGGCACTGGCTGGCTGCACCACATACACGTACAGAGGCGGGCGGGTCAGTCACTTTCCTTAATGATGCCACAGAGGGAGTGGCTCCTCACACCTGCACCCAATAAGGCAGGACATTTTAAAAGAGCTTTCACGGATTGTGGGGAAAGAATAGACCGGGGGAGAGACTGGAAACAGAATGGACAGCTGAGAGAGAGTATCAAGTGGAGCCACCTAGTGGAAAAAAAGGCAGCTTCATGATGGAGTAATGTTCCAGGGGTAGGTTCGCCCCACTGAATAACTGTGTGGAGTGGGTGTAAGCATGGAGGAGTCCTCCTCAGGGATCCGAGGTACGACTCTGGGTGCAAGATTGATGATGGGAACAGGACCAACCCTGGGTGCTCTGGCCAGAACCATGTGGGCTGCAAAGATGGGGGTTGGGAAGTTTGGTCGCGACTGTTAAGGTCTCTGCTGGCTGAGCGAGCAATGGGTAAGCCGGGAAGATTAAGATGAAGATGAAGTTGTGATAGGCTCATTTGACTGTGCAGTAAAGACCTGATGGGAGTGGTCTTTTACATCCCTCATCTTGAAGGTAGATTTTACCTCCTGCATTTCCCTTTTTGTATTTATTTATTGAAGAGATTTGGAAGCACTGCACTATTTGGGCAGTGTTTTGATTTGTTTCAAATAAAAGCACTTATACACTTTTTGTATGTATTACTTGCATCGTGTTGTGTCCTCATCTGCCAGCTCATCTGGTCATGACTGCCGACGGTGTCTGGTTCAAGAGGCTCCCAAACATGAGTGGTAGCGTAGAGCCGACCCTCACAATCACAGACAGGGAGAGAAAGAAAATTAAAGTAGAAGGAATGGATAAAGAAACTGAACACTGTATATTCAATGGGGCTAAACATCCAAAATAGAGGCAACATGGACACAATGGGATAAAAGGACAGGATAATGCATTTGTATTGTTCATTTGTTGGATTATGTATTAATTGTCATTTTAAAGTACAGTCATTGAATACCTTACATTGTGTAACATCCTTTAGAATACCTTTTACAATACTCTGTAGAATACTTTGGATGTATAGCACTTTGTAGAATAGCACTGTATAGAATATTGTGTGTTAGATATGTGTCAGGGCTACTCTTGACAAAATATCATCGGTAAGACAATAATTTTGGGATACTATTTCCCCCACCCCAAAATCGGAACCTTACCTGTCTCCCTACTACAGAGATCACCCAACCCTAACCTTAAAAATCCCCTAGTAGATAGCCTAAATCTCAGTTTAAAAAAAAAACTTAATAAATACCTCCTTTGACCTCAAAACCCTAACCTTAACGTTCTCTTTTCCATAGTACAGGGCCTGAACTCAAAAAAAGGTTATTTTTCTACGTCAGTGCACCAGGACAGGGACACAGACATCATGGCTGGACTGTGCCTTCTCCTTTTCCTATGCAATGAAGACAGAGTACCCCCTTTGTTTTAGGAATACTAATAATCTAAAAAACCTGAGCATCTGTCTCAAAAGCAAAGTATTTCCAGTCAAGACTTTTGTTCATGAAGCATGAAGCCAATGCTACTTCAGTTAGATTTTTATATTCTGTAATGTTATTTTTTCCATAACCTATGTGTCTCTGAGAGCCAACAGCACTGTCCATCTTTGTACCATTACTATCTTCAGAATGGCAATCGAAACTTGCCATTAAGTGCTTTCCATGAATGTTGCATTCATGTGTGTTAAAAAGAAAATATTGGCATTTTTTTTTTAAAGTACATTATTCAAAAAAGCTTAACCACCATAAAATAGAATGCAGAGCCACGAACCAGTTACTGGTGCATTTATATAGCGTAAACCAGTTCATAGTTGTTGAGGAAATTGTATGGCTGAGGATGGGATTTTTGACAGAGTAATAACTTTTACTGTTTTGTGTCAGTAGAGATTTATTCTAGTCCACAATATGATGAGGCAATTATAACTTTAGCCTTTGATGTAATGCATAGCTGTGATTGATAAATATTTTAAATCTACTTTGAATGAGTTTTAGTAATTTATATAAAATCACCAAATCCTGCTACTGTTGATTTTACTTGTAATATGATGTCATGCAGCAGTCTTTGTTATTACGTTTCAGAGTGGTGCTGCTGCTGTAGCATCGCTGCTGTCAGCCATTTTCATATGTAGGTTTTCATTACATTTTTGTCATATATTGGTTTGTGTTCCCAAGTAATTACAGTACTGTTCAGATATTGTAAATAACTACTGTAGCTTTGTTACATTTTCTGAATTTTGAAACTGGCTTGGTACCAAAATATCTGTTCTTGTGATATCTCTAGTTCCTTCACTAAATCTTTAAACTTGCAAACTCTTGATTTAATGTTGGAAAGTTTAGTAATAATTTTATTAATGTATACTTATTAATATATTAATAAACATTGACAGAGTATAATAGTCATCAAAAATACCCAGCACTAGAGAAGGATCAAACGGGGTAATGCAAAGAAAACAACCAGAAGGCGACGACATGCCTTCTGAATGATAAAGTAGAAGGGCAGAAAGTGACCAGTGCTGCAGCTGCAGTAGAGAGAACATGGGGAACTAGCAGGAAACAAATTACATTTCTTTTAATCAGGAAATGTTTTCTGAGCCTCCTATTATTACATTCAGAGGTTTTTGTGCCATTACTTTATTCTGAAAGAAGCATGTTGTGTTCGAAGTTTAACTTTTGAAGGCAATCTGGTCTGTTTTTTCCAGACTTTAGTTCTATAGTTTTGTTAAAACACAGTTCAGTTTTATCATATTAAAGATTAATCATACTTATAATATACGATATATGCATTATATATAAATTTAATGTTTGACTGAGACTCATTCCCCCACTCCAATGTTTCAACAAAGGGGGCTGGTTTGGCTTGGTAGGAATTTTACTTTTTCATCATAGAATGCATAAAAACATGATCATCATGGACTACCTAATTTATTTTACAAATAAAATTTAATAAATAATCATATAATTGTCAAATGAATTTCTGAATTATTTTTGTACAGAGTATACTTTCATTTGCACAAATTATTTTTTAGAAGTACAGCTTTCAGACCAGGTTTGTCAGAAAAAACACTACGTCAGGTTTGTGATATTTCATGAGATGAAATTTGTATTTGCATAAGTATATGGAAGAAACATTAGCTGATTAATAACCCTTATAAATAGTAATATTTAATATTGCCTTAGTTTTTCAAATCTTTCCCTCAAAGTTGTCAGTTTAAGATTATTTCAGAATTCCTATAAACAGTTTTCACACTCCCTCACATACCTCATTTGGGTATTGTTTAAGCCTGTTATTTCAGAATTTGTCACTGAATAGCACTGACTGTAACTGCAGAAGTTACTTGTAACTGAGTAGGCATCTTATTCTCTCAGGTACCAAATATGTATCATATGTACTTTAGACATATTTTAATCGTTATACTCTTTTTTTAAAATATGAACTAAAAATACAAATTTAGGTTAGCTGATCCATCTTCCAAAATTGAGTTTGCTATTTCAGTAACTAAGATCATTGTGTGTCTTTAAGAATAAGGGCTTCCATTAAGACACTGCATGTCATACAATTGCTTCGAAACATTATGAGCTCACCAGTTTGGAAGTGTGAAACACTAATGTAATAAATATTATTTTGTAATTTGTTTGTGTTTAGATTGATGTGTGCAAGGTTGGCACCCTTGTGTAAGCTCCCATTCCAGTAATACTTTGGTGAGAGTATTTATGTTTGGATGGACAACTGTGGCTTTGTTCATAACAATCAGAGAGTAAATGGAAATAATCTGTTTCTTTATTGCAGCTGTGCATGGAACTGTATTAAAAAGCAAATAATTTTGCCATTCGTTCAACTGAGTCAGCTGACATTTGATTAGTCTCATAATTGGGCTCTCAAAGCATTCACAAGTAATGTATTTTTATTCATAATTATTTTCTGTAATGGCATACAAGTAGCAATGATGAAAACCTTTTTTGCCTTGAAAGTGCCGCAAGATTTTCCAGTTTTACTAAATTAAACTATGTGGAATAAAAAAATATGTCTAGAAAACCACAATTGCAGTCCAGAATTCAAGCCATGATACAAATACATTTTTATAAACACATACATGTACAAGGGATGAAAAAAAGTTCTGAAAGTTTTGAGCCTAACCTACAGTATGAAAAGAAATTACAGTACTGCAAAAGCAAAGACGTTTTATTTTTCCACCTAATCCACCTGAACACTAATAAACTTTCTTATTTTTGCCACTTAGATTAAATGTTGCATCTTTCTTGTGTAAGCACTAGGGCTGCCACATAGGATTATTTTTCGATTATTTTTTCACTTGTTCTAATCACTAATTTTGTCCAAATAATTAGAACAGCTATTTGAATTTTAATCATTTTTTTCCTTTCATTATCACATTTAAACATGTATTATTTATGAAAACGATGATGAGCACAGCTGAAGATACTCATGTAATTGAATTTGTTTATTTTAAATTCTTGACATTAAGCTCTGTGGGAAAGAGGAGAGAGGTTTGAGAGCATGTGCTGATAGCGCATTGCCACACCCACCACACGCTGAACCACCTGCATTAGGACCCGATTGCAGCGGGTGAGACCTCAGCACCACACTGGAACAGTGTGAGGTTTTTTATGGTGACTGAAATGCCAGGCCTACCGCAAACCCTTAGGTTTCCCCTGTAAGGTGGAGGACCTGCTTGCAGGATTGGATGCAGATTAACGTCATACCGAATACAAACCAATTGCAGGTTAAGGGCCTTGCTCAAGGGCCCAACAGAGTGGAGTCACTTTTGATTGCCGGTGCAGATCCCTAGCCTCAGAGCCACGACTATAAAATACTATATAAATAAAATTTATTATTATTATGTTCATTGCAATTTTTCACTTTTTTAAAAGCAACCAACTAGATGTTTTAATGTGTCAGTTACTACATATGTACACATTAATAATCCATCAAAAATACTGTGCAAAAGCCAAACGTTCAATGCAACACAAATGAACTCAATTGCAACATCTGCTAAAAAATGTTTCAGACATAAAATGTGTAAAGAAGAAATGAGAGAAAAACATTTATACCACACAACATTTCTTAAGCTGTTCTATTGTATTTAACTTGCCTATGTAATTATTTTTTTTTTACTTAAGCACACTGGCTAGTACTTACACAGGCAATTAACAAGTACATTTAGCAGATAATTTATCTGTTCTGCACAAATAAATACTGTGGCTCTAGCTTTTGTCCCTTTGCTAGTCCCTAGGATGAAGTTCTTAAGTTAACAAGCGTCACAGTACTAAAAGAACTAGTGCCAAACAGATAATCATGGGTAAGTGGATCACTTATCTTGTTCTTGGCTTGTCTGTTGCTATTATTTAGCATACTTCTTCAGGTGTTCATGTGTTGAATTTTGCCTGTTATGTGGGAGATTACTCTTGAGCTGAATGTGGTGCAACTGCAACAACAACAACATTTATTTATATAGCACATTTTCATACAAAAAATGTAGCTCAAAGTGCTTTACATAATGAAGAATAGAAAAATAAGAGACACAGTAAGAAAAGAAAATAAGTCAACATTAATTAACATAGAATAAGAGTAAGGTCCAATGGCCAGGGGGGACAGAAAAAACAAAAAAACTCCAGACGGCCGGAGAAAAAAAAAATAAAATCTGCAAGGATTCCAGGCCATGAGACTGCCCAGTCCCCTCTGGGCAATCTACCTAACATAAATGAAACAGTCCTCTTTGTATTTATGGTTTTCACGGAAGGATTTGATGATGATGATGATGATGATGATGATGATCACGTGGACTTCTGGCTTTTAGTCCATCAATGCTGGGGCATCATGGTGCTTTGAGTAGGTTGGTGGTGGCGCAGGCTCAAAAATAGTAAAGAGCTTTTTAGAGTGGTGACACTCAATGTTGGGGATGGTTAGGGATACAATTTGACTAAAATTTTATTAAATCACTTGGAGATCTGTACATAGATGACGTCTTCGCATCCTATGAACAATTACACTACAAATATAAATTTTCAGCAATGCACTTCTTTCACTATCTCCAAATTAGAGACTTTGTTAAACAAAACCTTCCCAATTTTCCTCACCTCCCATCAACGTTTATTCCAGAAAAAATATTGATCAGACTTATGGACTCAGACAGCATTCATGTAATATATAAAAACTTTCAGAAAACCCAGAGTACAGTGGGAAAAGCATCTCTTACTCAACACTTCAGAAAAGGAGTGGAAGGCAGCCGTGCACAGAATTCACTCGAGCTCCATATGCACAAAGCATGCAATTATTCAACTTTAAAAACTTTTTATAAAATTATATATCAAGTGCATCTGTCTCGTTTAAAATTGTCCAAAATGTTTCCAGGTAAAGATCCATCCTACAAATGTTGCAGTCAAGTTCCAGCCTCATTGGGTCATATGTTTTTGAACTTAGTTTTGTAAAACTTGACTTGCTTGTATAGAATGTTATTTGATTTTAATAAATTTAATAAAATGTTTAAAAATAAAATAAAATTTTTAGTCAATTACATCGATTAATCGCAGCAGCCCTAAAATGTTCTGTATTTCTGTATCTGACTAACACTTCAGGTACTTGACCTGGCCTGGAGAATAGGGTGGTTGTGGCCTCTCTTTGCATCCAGAATTTTGTGAAACATAAAGAGGATGGTTGACCGCTTTTCCCCAGAGAGACTTCCATAACCACCAGCATAATATTGACTTGTTATGTAGGCTTTTGGAGGCATGTATTCCATATGGACTATATCCTCAACATCATAAAATGTTGTGCATGTAATATTGCTAACAGTTGCTTGGGAGATGACTTTTTTTGGTGAAGAGATGTATTAGCGTTTCATCCCCTGTTATGTAATGCTTATTACATTTCTTTCAGTTCAAATTTATTAACTTAAGATTCTTCTTGGAACATAGGATGCAATGATGCTTTATTTTAAGTCACTTCACAAGCACAGACCTTATTTAAGAGATACTATTTCACACTTAAACACATAATAAAACAAAAGTTTTTTGCATGATTTAATTGTGAAACTAGCTTTTCCGTTTTATCTTGTCAGGCAAGTTCACTTGCCTTCTATCACATCAGAAAGAAAATCTATCAGCACTGGAGTAAGAGATTGTTGTATAAATTAAAAACCCCAGCCTGTTATATACATGGTTATAGAATACTTAAGATGGGATTTCCTGCGGGCCTTTGTTCAGTGACCTAGTGTCCTGTGCATACACCCACCCACTTCCTGTCATGGAAAGCGAAGGATAACCTTAATATATTGTCTGCAGTGATATAAAAACCAAATAAGTGTTGGAAAAATACAGCTACAGGCCAGCATGTCCACCTTTTTATTTTTTTCTTACACCAGAAGTCATTGTACAGATTGTGAACAGGGCATGCAATTTCCTGTCTTTGATCAATATGCACATTTTATTAACACTGTAAAATAACTAAGTTCTGTTAGCTACAATTTTAAATTTTCTGACTTAGCTTCAGTTACTTGCTTTTTTATTGTGGATTATTGTGATTTTTTCTTTTAATTTTTATTTTTACTTTATTATAAAAAGCAACACCAAAATGAATTTCTGAATGTTGGATAATGAAATTGAATAACATGGTGACATTGTTGTTAATGCTCTTGCCTTCATCTATATAGTGGTGTGAAAAACTATTTGCCCCCTTCCTGATTTCTTATTCTTTTGCATGTTTGTCACACAAAATGTTTCTGATCGTCAAACACATTTAACCATTAGTCAAATATAACACAAACACAAAATGCAGTTTTTAAATGATGGTTTTTATTATTTAGGGAGAAAAAAAATCCAAACCTACATGGCCCTGTGTGAAAAAGTAATTGCCCCCTTGTTAAAAAATAACCCAGGCCTGATTACTGCCACACCTGTTTCAATCAAGAAATTACTTAAATAGGAGCTGCCTGACACAGAGAAGTAGACCAAAAGCACCACAAAAAAGCTAGACATCATGCCAAGATCCAAAGAAATTCAGGAACAAATGAGAACAGAAGTAATTGAGATCTATCAGTCTGGTAAAGGTTATAAAGCCATTTCTAAAGCTTTGGGACTCCAGCGAACCACAGTGAGAGCCATTATCCACAAATGGCAAAAACATGGAACAGTGGTGAACCTTCCCAGGAGTGGCGGCCGACCAAAATTACCCCAAGAGCGCAGAGACGACTCATCCGAGAGGTCACAAAGACCCCAGGACAACGTCTAAAGAACTGCAGGCCTCATTTGCCTCAATTAAGGTCAGTGTTCACGACTCCACCATAAGAAAGAGACTGGGCAAAAACGGCCTGCATGGCAGATTTCCAAGACGCAAACCACTGTTAAGCAAAAGAACATTAGGGCTCGTCTCAATTTTGCTAAGAAACATCTCAATGATTGCCAAGACTTTTGGGAAAATACCTTGTGGACTGATGAGACTAAAGTTAAACTTTTTGGAAGGCAAATGTCCCATTACATCTGGCGTAAAAGGAACACAGCATTTCAGAAAAAGAACATCTTACAAACAGTAAAATATGGTGGTGGTAGTGTGATGGTCTGGGGTTGTTTTGCTGCTTCAGGACCTGGAAGGCTTGCTGTGATAGATGGAACCATGAATTCTACTGTCTACCAAAAAATCCTGAAGGAGAATGTCCGCCATCTGTTCGTCAACTCAAGCTGAAGCGATCTTGGGTGCTGCAACAGGACAATGACCCAAAACACACCAGCAAATCCACCTCTGAATGGCTGAAGAAAAACAAAATGAAGACTTTGGAGTGGCCTAGTCAAAGTCCTGACCTGAATCCAATTGAGATGCTATGGCATGACCTTAAAAAGGCGGTTCATGCTAGAAAACCCTCAAATATAGCTGAATTACAACAATTCTGCAAAGATGAGTGGGCCAAAATTCCTCCAGAGCGCTGTAAAAGACTCCTTGTAAGTTATCAAACGCTTGATTGCAGTTATTGCTGCTAAGGGTGGCCCAACCAGTTATTAGGTTCAGGGGGCAATTACGTTTTCACACAGGGCCATGTAGGTTTGGATTTTTTTTTCCCTAAATAATAAAAACCATCATTTAAAAACTGCATTTTGTGTTTACTTGTGTTATATTTGACTAATGGTTAAATGTGTTTGATGATCAGAAACATCTTGTGTGACAAACATGCAAAAGAAAAAGAAATCAGGAAGGGGGCAAATAGTTTTTGACACCACTGTACAGTCCTCAGTTTAAATCCAGAACACATGCATTTTAGGTTAGCTAGTAAGTCTAAATTGATCTTTTATGACCGAGTGTGGATGTGAATGGTTTTCCCGCCAGGCCTGGTTCCTATCATATGCCTGATACTCCAAGGACAAGCTCTGACCTTTGTGGCCTTCTGCTTGTTTAGGCAGGTTATAAAATGATACATTTTTTTATTTTACAGTTCTAGCAGAATGCTCTTGCCCAGAAGAGATGCAATTCTTTTTTTAGGCAGTTATGTTTGCCCCATCCCTGTTCATCACATTTACACAATGCAATTTTATCAACAGAACAGATTCAGCTTTATTCATTGTAATACTGTTTGATGTAATTATACTAGTGTTGTGATGTGAAATTTTGCATACATGTTGATAAATATTTTGTATGTCTTTATTTGTAACTTAGACAAAGCAATGTAATATTAGTGTTACATTATTGGTAATAACAGCAATGGTTTGATGGTTTAAGAACCCCTTCCCCCTTTTAGGAATGGGTCTCTTTGAATTTTACAACAGGGTTGGGAGAAGTGCCTCAGACAAGTTTGGCTAATATTTATTTCTCTGCTGAAGTCTCCCAGTCAACCCCCACAGGAAAGCCAGACTGCCTAACTGGCAAGCTTCACAGGGGTAGGTGTGTAGGTGTTCTCTGTCCCAATGATCTGAAGTATGGCTGTTTGGAACTGGCTTGTATCAGAAGCCTTTAAGTACCATGACATCCTATTGGCTGTAGAGATTGGACAGACAACATGCTTGCTTTACCTCACTCTCTCTCGCTCTGTCTCTTACCAAACTGATGAAAGACCATCACACATCATGAACTGAAAAGGACAACACAAAGAAGAGCACAGCTTGGCAGCCATATTGAGACAAGCATGCAGCCTGTTCTGAAGAAAGCTGACCAAAAAATTTGCCTTAACTAGAGACATTTTAAGTAATTAACAAGTATGTGTGCCGCCTGAAAACTACACATCACCATTTATCAGGTTGTATGTTTGCCAGTATTCAAATGTAATTTGTATATTGTTATTATTTATGAATACTATCAATAATACATTATTTAAAGTGTAACTGAACTCCTGCTTGTCTTTTACTAAACCTGATTGTCTGATGTTATACATGTAGAAGGGAAGGTAGGGGGAAGTTATATGGTTCAATACCTTATAAACAGTGGTAAGTCTGGGAAATTTGAGGCATTCTGACAAAGGCTACATATTAATAATACAAAAGGGTAAAGTAGAGTAAAATATTACTTTACCAAGACAAAACAACTAGTATAGGTTTAGCAGCTTTCTGAATGTTGGTATCATTAACTTCTGTTAGAGGTGATTTCCAGGTCACCTAGTAAGGAGAGAATCATCCATGAAAGTTAAGGGGAATGTACAAAGGAACGAAGAAAGAGAGAGAGGAGGAGATTTAGTTGAGATTAAGGAACTGCTCTGTAGTAATACAGATTTTTTAAAAATTCTGCTTTACCTGAGAGAGCAGGCTATAGGGAAGAGAGTGCAGTTTTTTTGCTCATAAATTGGAATAAGCTGTGGCTGCTTGTTTACTCCATTCAGATTAAATTATTGCTGCCAGACAATGTGCATGCACTAGGAACACCTTTTGTAAGATAAAATTGCCTAATTATAAATTGATTCTTCTTCCTAGCTTTAATCCCACGTGATTGCAGGGTCTGCCCGTCTGCAATGTCTCCTCCATTTGGTGTGATCCAGGGTGTCTTCTGGGTTAACACCAACGATTTTCATGTCCTCCTTGATCCGGTCCATTCAACGTTTCTTAGGTCTCCCTTGCAGGCATCTGCCTTGGGGCTCGGGTGCAGTGCTGTTCTGGTCACTGAGTTCTCATCACCACGGATGACATGCCCATACCATCGTAGCCATGCCTCATGCATCTTTTCCATGATTGGTACAACTCCCATCCATTTCTGGACGTCAGTGTTCATGACATGGTCCCATCTCGTCAAACCAAGGCACCACTGCAGCATCTGTGTTTCCATCATACTAAGGGCCCGTTCATGCTCTGCAGTAGATATCCAGCACTCTGCCATAGAGGGCAACTGGGTGCACCACCATTTTGTATATCTTGAACTTAAGACAGTCTAGCATGCGGCAGTCGCAGAGGACTCTGGTGACCTCTCACCATTTCAACCATGCAGTATTGATCCTGTGTCAGGAAACAGGTTGCTGTCGCTGCTGATGACTGAGCCGAGATACTTGAAGTCAGCGACCTTCTTCAGGTCACCAGTGCGGATGGTGCCGTTGGTCTGCGGGCCACACTCCATGTACTCAGTCTTCTTGATGTTAAGCCACATACCATTGGCATCCAAGCAAGTCTTTCACTGCTGTGTTAGCCGCTCCAGATCTTCACAGTCTTAATCCGGAATGAATATATCATCACAGTAGAGGATCGACCATGGGTGGGGTGTTTGGAGATCAGAAGTTCTCACGTCCATGCATAAGACAAACAAGAGTGGTGAGAGGGTGGATCCTTGGTAAACTCCAATGTAGATTGCGAAAGGTGGTGAGACTCCCACTGGACACTGGGTGACACTACTAACATTGCTGTATAGTAGCTTGACCCAATCAACGTAGGCTTCAGGGATGTTGTGATTGTATTTTCAGGTAGCAACTGTGACCTTTGGGCATTCACACTATCTCCTGCAGTTGAAAAAACATGTTCACTTAGGACAGAGTTTGCTGGAGTTGAGGGATATAGTATACTTTGACCATTGTGGAAAGCAGTGGAAACTTTGCAGAATGTTCTTTCTTCCATTTCAATCAATAGCATGTGAATGCAATAGGGGACTCTCTTCTGTACATTGCAATTTCTTGCTCTGTCCCACTCATGGGCAGTGCCACTGATTCAGTGAAATAATCTCCAAGCAGATCTTCCAGAGCCCACTTTTTGAGAGGTGGGTATTTCAACTCTGCATGTTGTTCTGCTCCACTATCTCCTATTCCCCCTCTTTTCTGTGTCTACAAATAAAAGCAGTTACAAGATTTTTTAATATCAAAATAACTAGTTGCAGTATTTTTTTTCTATCTCAGATACTATTGTGAGCAGTGTTACTAGCACTTTACAAAACATGGTTTTTACTGATGAGCACAGACACAAACACACACACATGCCGAGTAGATAAATATCTGGTTGCGTTATAACTGCTTTGCTTTCTCCTTCACCCTGTTGAATACAGTACTTCACTGGCTAGTTTCCAGATGTGGCAGAGTTCTAAATCTTGCATCCATCATGGTGCTCTCCACAAGAAAATCATAGTCCCCACTCTATTTGCCTGTGAGGTCTTTAGGAATTACACTTTATATACTTGACACATTGGTTCAGTCTTTCCTCTTTGGTGCCATGCTTTGCCTAATAATGTGTTGCTGTGGCATGGTGAGAAACACAGTGTGGATTTGTTAATCGCATAGGACTGTGGTGGTTGACTTGATGAGTTTAAGCAGTTGTACAGTGTCCAGATTGGGTTTCAGAAAGAGGCCGATTTTGAAGCACAAAGCTCTCCATTTCCTAGTTGTTGGTGATAGCATGAGCTGTGATTGTAATATAACTGTGGCTCACCCAGGAGGTCCAGCTTTCTGTAGTTACTGTAATGTGTGTCACATTTTTCAAGGATCCTTCATTCTCATCTTACCGTTATTGTAAAGGGCCGACGATACAGTGCCACTATAGAACGGGAGTGAGGAAATGCTGTACTTTAGCTGTAGCATGTTCACAAGTAGCTGTAACCCCTCATTCAAATGATTGAAAATGGTCCCATGTCCATCGCAATTGAAACACCAATACACTTTTTTTTTTTTTTTTGCATCCCTTGCACTTTACTTTGGAAGCAGTGTTGCAAATAAATTTGCCAGAGACATTTGGCCTTTAGACAGTTTCTTTGCAGGTGGTGACTTGTATTTGACACAGTGACGGCATTGTACATGGTTTAGTATGTTGATAGTGTTTGCTGTAATGTATGTCAAAACTTTCTTGCATACGGCCCTTGTCTTATTAATTGTTTTCTTGCCATTTTCTCTTTTAACCATATATAGAAAATTCTGCCAGACAGCAGACTTAAAAGACGACGGGGCATCCTTAATTTCTATTTTATCTGACTCTATTATTATTTAGGTTACTCTGCACTAGACCACACACACTAAAGCTAAGGTCAGACTTGTTAATGCATGTATGTAGCATTTAAGAGAGAACGCACAACTTTTTATTAGCAATTAAAGAAACAGATTCCATGTTATTGTGATGAACATCTATATATCCATGAAGCATATTATTGTATTTTTGAATTGCAAAATTTCATGGCATGAAATATCTTTACATTCTTACTGTGGATGTCTGCACGTGAACACGGGCTCTGCCAATTTCCCATCTACATTGGTGAGCCTCTTGTCCATGGTACTGTGTGTAACTATGTCTGTCTGAAGTGTGAGAGCTTTGTTTTTTTTTTTATCGCCTCACGCCTGACACCTCATGAACTGCCATGAACCCCAAATGCATTTCAAATCCCTCAGGATAATCCCCACAACCCCCAATATATTCCCTTTTATAAGCTGCCCAGAGTTGTAGATTGGGGAAGTCCAGTGAGATCAACCAGTACAGCTGGTAACTTGAGTCTCTAAGTTGGCCTGTATCTAAACCTCGCTAAAAGCACTTTAAAACCTCACACTAGAATACATCCAAGCCCACCATTTTAAAAATAGGATTTTTAAAGGAATAAGATCTTTTAAAACACAACTAAAAAATGAATAAACAGTCCCTTAAAAGTTCAATATTCAAATAAGTCCTTTCATCTTGGGTATGTGGGTTCTTTTTAAAAATCAGTCATCGAGTCTTCCTTGCTATTGACCTTTAATCTTCATTGCTCACTGCGTCCAGCCCATTCCACCTCTGGCACTATTTATGATGCCTGGGTTTCCCACAGCTGGCATACACCTCCTTGAGCCCAGGACATCAATAATAATAAACTGGGGATAACTAATTATCAGTCTTACATTCTGCAATGCTGGTAATAAATTAAACAGTCAACAGTCAAAGACAAAACTTGTCACCCCAAATTTAATGAAGAGTGAGTGAGAGATCTCAGTTTCATTTTCTAGCTGGGATGCCAGAAATATGAAGAGATCTGTACTTTCCACTTTCTCTATTGTGGTTCAGACATGGCCAAATACATACTTTAGAAATAATTGCATTATTTTCGTTATTTAATAACATAACTAGCAAAAAACCCGCTCCACACTAGTGGAGAAGTAGTGTGTTAAAGAAGTAATGAAAAAGAAAAGGAAACATCTTGAAATAACGTAACATGATCGTCAATGTAATTGTTTTGTCACTGTTATGAGCGTTGCTGTCATATATACACACACATACACACACACACACATTATATATACAGTATATATATATATATATATATATAATATCTATATATATATATATCTATATATATCTATATCTATCTCTTTCTGTGTATATATATATATATATATATATATATATATATATATATACACATACACACACACACACACACATTATATATATATATATATATATATATATATATATATATATATATATATATATATATATATATATATATATATATATATACAAAATACCAGCAGCAGCAGCACGTACTGCCTTAAAAGTTTTATTAATAAGAAAATTAAACCTTTTTAAACTGAGGGAAAATATACCAATAATTATTTGTTAAGGATCTCTTTGTATGCTACGTTGTCAGTTCGGCCCTCCAGTTGTAATATGACCAAGCTGTAGCTGTGCGCTGAGCTTACTCTTGAGCATGCAACGTATAGTTGGCCATGTGAACAGTAATCTTGTTTCAAATCCCACAGCTTGGATTGCTGCTGTCATAATCGGTTTGAGTTTCATGGTTTGTTTCAATTACGACAGTATTTGTAGGACTTATGTTGAAGAGACATTCGGCATCTGTCAAGCATTGTAAGTATACAACCAGTTTCATTGATAACTTCACATCCAGCTTTTGAGAGTTTAAACATTTGTAAACATTAAAGTGTCCACTACTGAAATTGTCACCTGTGAACCTAAGATGTTTAAGAGGCATTGGCGGTTGTCCAAAGGTGTAAAATATTTGGCCATTTCGGTACACTTGAAAGCGACAACCGAACAATTCAGCGGCAGCCATCAACTCACATGCAGATGTATAGGCGAAAGGCTTAAGCATTTCACTCTTATAGTGTTCCTGTGTAGTACAATTATCTCCTGTACCGTCATCAGTCCACACCTTGAACCTGTCCCAGTCATTCAATACATAAGACGCAATGTTCCTCTGGATATCAAGAGTGAGCCTGATATGGCCGTGCAATATGTAACAGAGAATGGAAAAGGCAGGTGCCATCTCCGGGCATGGAAACCACTTGGTAAGTGACAGTTTTTGATTGATGGTGATCATGGGGGTACGGTTGGAATGATAAAGGGAATGGGTACCTGAACAATGTAAAGTAAGTCTAAAATACCTACGCAATAACTATAATCGTAATAAATGAACAATAAAACAGCGGAGAAGCCGTGGATTAAATAAAAAGGCTGTAGTTATCAGCAGGGAGACGTGAATACCGTGGCGAAGCAAGGAAGGGAATGTAGAGACTGGAGCGACGGACGGCCTTATATAGGCAGGCAGCCAACAACGTGGAGGCGTTGGGATGGGGACCCCAACGCCGCCTCACACAGTGACCGAGCTGCAGGCTATGGACGTATATATGTGCATAAGTAGGATTCAGTTAGCGTTCGGAACCCGCGTACCAAATTTCTTGAAGATGGGCCCATAAGTAACAAAGATTGTTGAAAAGTTCAATTTTGCTGCCGACGGTGGCGTCACAGCACCAAAATAAGTACGTACATTGGTTTCGGTTAGCGCAGGGAAGCCACCTACCAAATTTCGTGAAGATGGGGCCATGACTAAGAAAGTTCAACATGGCAGACATTGTTGACCGTTATGACCGTTATGTGTAGAATTTCGAAATGAATCCTGCTTCACTTTTGTAAGTAAGCTGTAAGGAATGACCCTGCCAAATTTCAGCCTTCTACCTACATGGGAAGTTGGAGAATTAGTGATGTTTGGAAAATTCAATATGGCGGCCAACAGTGCCGTCATACCACCGAAATAAGTACGTACATCGGTTTTGGTTAGTGCAGGGAAGCCACCTACCAAATTTCATTAAGATGGGGTTAGCCTTCTACCTACACGGGAAGTTGGAAAATTAGTGACGTTGGAAAGTTCAATATGGCGGCCAACAGTGGCGTCATACCATTGAAATAAGTACATACATCAGTTTCGGTTAGCGCAGGGAAGCCGCCTACCAAATTTCGTGAAGATGGGGCCATAAATAAGAAAGTTCAACATGGCGGACGTTGTCGACCGTTATCGACCGTTATGACCGTTACGTGTAGAATTTCGAAATGAAACCTGCTTAACTTTTGTAAGTGAGTTGTAAGGAATAAGCCTGCTAAATTTCAGCCTTCTGCCTACACAGGAGGTTGGAGAATTAGTGATGAGTCAGTCAGTCAGTCAGTCAGTTAGTGAGGGCTTTGTCTTTTATTAGTATAGATATATTAGTTTCAGTTTTAGTAATGGCATGGAGCGCCTAGTTTTGTGTCACAATCAGACAGAACTGTACACTTAACAGATTTGGATATGAGTTTAATGTTAGTGGAAGCTTACTATACTACCTGGCTTACTATCTGGTTTTGTTTTTGTCTGATAAAAACAAGCATAATCAATACTAGACATTGAATATGAACGATTTTACACAATTTTATAATTTTTGCATTTTTTTCTTGAAAATCATAGGGGCTTAGGAAGAACAGAGCTCTTAGACTTGAATTAGTGTGCAGGCCCCACTTAGCTGTATTAAGGGAAACAAAGAACAACAAGCATCCAGTGTCAAGGTTAGGGGTGGTGAATCTTGAATAGCCCACCATAAGAACAGTAAATCCATAATGAGCATGGCAAGAGCAGGTAATAAGAGTATGGACAGGCACAAAACAACAGAGACAGCATCTGAGATTAAGAACAACGTATACATTATCTAAACCTGTTTATCCAGACTAGGATTGCAGGAAACCTGGAGCCTGCCTCAGCAGGTTTGGATCCACAGCATGAAAAACTCCTGGTATGCAATATGTATGATATGGCTGATGTTAAAAACAAAAAGAATATGGTATTTCAACTATTTATTTTGAGAGAGAGGGAGAAAAACATTGAAAAAAGGGAGACAAATATTTTAAAATATAATTCTGCTAATGAATTACTTTCACAATATCAGTTATTTTGAGTTGTGAATATGAACTAAAAATCATAAATTAATAAATATGGAATAAATACAAAAACCAATTAGTAGTTTTTCATCACTTGTCAGACTCTACCTTTGTTTGCATCGCTTCATTGTTAAACAATGTTTTTAAAGCAAAAGTGATTGGTCAGTAACAACGTGCTGATCTTGTATGATGACCTAGTCAGTATCTCGATTAGTGGCATTTTATTTTCGAAAACTGGGAGTGGTCTCCTCTCAACTTTCTTGTATACTCAGATATGGGGATGGATATTTGAAGAGTAAACCACAAGACAATGATTATATTTTTATATTATGTACATTAAGGAACCATCAACAACAAATAAAATGAATAATATATTGAACAATTTATTAATAAAGTAAAGTTGAATAAATCAGACTCTGCAGCATACATAAAAAAATAAAAACCATCGAGTATGTGTTCAGGTAAAGTACCACTTCCGGGTGATGGATTTGGCCCAGAAGTTAATACAGATCTGCAATTATGGTGTAACAACCACATGCCGAACTTCATCCATCTATCTAGTTGTATTTTTGAGTTATCGTGTATACACACAGACACACGCACATACAATTCCAAAAAACAGTATTGTTGGACATTGGTTAGTCTATAACGTTAAGATTCATCAAAATATCGAGGTTGAATTTTTTCATGAGTACTATATCTTCTCTATACTTCGTATATGAGAAAGTAAAAATGATTTCTCCTGTGTGAAGTGGCAGGTGAATTGCTGTCAACAAAAAGGAGACACCTGAGAAATAAACTGAAACGTTACTCACTCGTGATTTTTCTATCCAAATGGTAAACATTTTGTTGACCAGCACATTCTGAATTCAGCCATTTGAATTAGATCTTGATAAACAACAAGCACAAAGAAAGGCGGCACACAAATCGCGCAATGGAAGAGGCATCGCCTCTAGCGCTGACGTCTGATGTTCGATTCCCGAGAGGGGGTGCACTAAGTTTGTACGCCTGATGATCCCAAAATTAGGGCGAAGCACGTGTCCCATACTCTTTGCATTATTTGACAGTAAAACTATTTATTTATTTATATATATATATATATATATATATATATATATATATATATATATATATATATATATATATATATATATATATATATACCTATATATATATATATATATATATATATATATATATATATATATATATATATATATATACTCAGCAAAAAAAGAAATGTCCTTTGACTTTCAACTGTTTTTACTTTCAGTAAACTTAATGTGTAAATATTTGTATGAACACTAAAAGAGTCAACACCATAAGACATAAACTAAAAATGTTTCACAATGTGTCCCTGAATGAAGGGAGGCTCAAAATCAAAAGTACCAGTCAGTATCTGGTGTGGCCACCAGCTGCTTGAAGTACTGCAGTGCATCTCCTCCTCATGGACTGGACCAGATTTGTCAGTTCTTGCTGTGAGATGTTACCCCACTCTTCCACCAAGGCACCTGCAAGTTCCTGGACATTTCTGGGGAATCGCCTAGCCCTCACCCTGCGATCCAACAGGTCCCAGACGTGCTCAATGGGATTGAGATCCGGGCTCTTCCACTGCGAGGATGATCAGCTGTCCTTCCTGTCTCCCTGTAGCGCTGTCTTAGGTGTCTCACAGCGCGGACATGGCAATTTATTGCCCTAGCCACATCAGCAGTCCTCATGCCTCCCTGCAGCATGCCTAATGCACGTTCACGCAGATGAGCAGGGACCCTGGGCATCCTTCTTTGGGTGTTTTTCACAGTCGGTAGACAAGTCTCTTTAGTGTCCTGCGTTTTTAGAACTGTGACCTTAAATGCCTACTTTCTGTAAGCTGTTAAGGTCTTAACGACCATTCCACAGGTGCATGTTAATTAATTGATTATGGTTAATTGAACATGCATGGAAAAAATTGTTTAAACCGTTTACAATGAAGTTATTTGGATTTTTAAAACATTATTGTTGAAATACACAGTCCTGAAATAGGGACGCTTCTTTTTTTGCTGAGTATATATCTATACTAATAAAAGTAAAAGTAAAAATAAGGCTTATTCCTTACAGCTTACTTACAAAAGTTAAGCAGGTTTCATTTCGAAATTCTACACGTACTTACTTAGGTACGAACTGATGTACTTACTTATTTCGATGGTATGACGCCACTGTCGGACGCCATATTGAACTTTCCAACGTCACCAATTTTCCAACTTCCCGTGTAGGTAGAAGGCTGACCCCATCTTCATGAAATTTGGTAGGTGGCTTCCCTGCGCTAACCAAAACCGATGTATGTACTTATTTCGGTGGTATGACGCCACTGTCGGCCGCCATATTGAATTTTCCAAACATCACTAATTCTACAACTTCCCATGTAGGTAGAAGGCTGAAATTTGGCAGGCCCATTCCTTACAGCTTACTTACAAAAGTTAAGCAGGTTTCATTTTGAAATTCTACGCGTAACGGTCATAACGGTCAACAAAGTCCGCCATATTGAACTTTCTTATTCATGGCTTCATCTTCACGAAATTTGGTAGGCGGCTTCCCTACGCTAACCGAAGCCAATGTACATACTTATTTCGGTGGTATGACGCCACTGTCAGCCGCAAAATATTGAACTTTCCAACGTCATTAATTCTCCAACTTCCCGTGTAGGTAGAAGGCTGAAATTTGGTACTTATTTCGGTGGTATGGTGCCACTGTCGGACGCCATATTGAACTTTCCAACGTCACTAATTCTCCAACTTCCCGTGTAGGTAGAAGGCTGAAATTTGGCAGGCTCATTACTTACAGCTTACTTACAAAAGTTAAGCAGGTTTCATTTTGAAATTCTACGCGTAACGGTCATAACGGTCAACAACGTCCGCCATGTTGAACTTTCTTATTTAGGGTCCCATCTTCACGAAATTTGGTAGGTGGTATGATGCCACTGTCAGCCGCCATTTTGAACTTTCCAACGTCCATATTGAACTTTGGTACACTGGTTGCCAACGCTAACTGAATCCTACTTACGTACATATATACGTCCATAGCCTGCAGCTCGGTCACCGTTTGAGTTGGCGTTGGGTCCCCCATCCCAACGCCTCCCACGTTGTTGGCTGCCTGTCTATATAAGACCGTCCGTCACGCCGGTCTCTACATTCCCTTCCTTGCTTCGCCACAGGATTCACGTCTCCCTACTGATAACTACAGCCTTTTTGTTTAATCCACGGCTTCTCCGCAGTTTTATTGTTTGTTTATTACAATTATATTGTATTGTATAGGTATTTTAGACTTACTTTACATTGCTCAGGTACCCATTTCCTTTATCATTCCAACCCCCATTACTATGTCTATTGAGGTGATCACTATCGATCAAAGAACTGTCACTTACTGAGTGGTTTCCATGCCTGGAGATGGCACCTACCTTTTCCATTCTCTTTGTTACATATTGCACAGCCATATCAGGCTCACTCTTGATATCCGGAGGAACATTGTGTCTTATGTATTGAATGACTGGGACAGGTTCAAGGTGTGGACTGATGACGGTACAGGAGATAATTGTACTACACAGGAACACTATAAGAGTGAAATGCTTAAGCCCTTTACCTATGGTTCTGCATGTGAGTTGATGGCTGCCGCTGAATTGTTCGGTTGTCGCTTTCAAGTGTACCGAAATGGCCAAATATTTTACACCTTTGGACAACCACCAATGTCACTTCAACACAACAAATCCTGCAAATAGTGTCGTAATAGAAACAAACCATGAAACTCAAACCAATTATGATAGCAGCAATCCAAGGTGTGAGATTTGAGACAAGATTACTGTTCACATGGCCAACTGTAATTTGCATGCTCAAGAGTAACCTCAGCGCACAGCTTGGTCATGTTACAACCGGAGGGCCGAACTGACAACATGGTATACAAAGAGATTCTTAACAAATAATTATTGGAATATTTTCCCTCAGTTTAAAAAGGTTTAATTTTCTTCTTAATAAAAATTTTAATGCAGTACTTAGCGCTTTTTGCTATGTATTATATATAGTATATATATATATATATATATATATATATATATATATATATATATATATATATATATATATATATATATATATGACAGCAACACTCATAACAGTGACAAAACAATTACATTGTCAATCATGTTACGTTATTTTAAAATGTTTCCTTTTCTTTTTCATTATTTCTTTAACACTACTTCTCCTTGCTGGCTTGGTATTTTGCTAGTATATGTATGTGTGTGTGTATGTATGTTTGTATGTATGTACAATACACTAAGGCAAGACAACCATGGAAAGCACACCGGAAGGGGCGTGGATTCACTAAGCCGCCGACAAGTGAGACACCTATGGCGCATGCAGGAAGGAGCCACGACCACCAACTCCAAGACCATTGGATACAACGATAGCTCACAGAGCCACGCCCACCAACTCGGTAGCGACGACAAAGAAAAACCGGCGTCATTTATATTCGTCTGTCGTAGAGGTCACATGCATCTCCGACCCACGTTGACTGTTCATAGAGGCATGTTTCATGGAGGTGAATTGCCATATGCAGCGTGTAAAACGGTTTGCGAGGGGTATCCCATGGGATCCTTAAAACATTCCTTTACAACTGAGGTTAAAACACAATGAAGTGAGCAGTCTTTAAAAAATGAGTTTTCGGTTACGACGCATGACCGCGTACACCATAGCAAACTGTTTTACACACTACATACAGCAATTCGCATCCGCGACAAACATGCGTCATCTTAGATGCTCCTGCACTTTGTACACACCCACCTCACTACCACTGTGGTCGGGTGTCTTGGTGGATTATATATAGAAAGGCAGTCAAAACCGTACAGAGCAATGAAAAGTCTACATGAGTCACAGGTACATCTGGACTGTGCAAAGACGACAACGACACGAGTGACGAGTTGGAGGTGGGCATATGAGTAGGCAGTGTATACTGAAAGAGAAATCAGCAGACTAGCATGACGGAGGGAGCGGAGTAGACGTCCTTCTCCTCTCCTTCCGTTCCACCCTCCGCGCCTGAGCGCCGCACGGACGATTGTGTGTTGGTTCGTTCCGTGCATTGTTACAATGTTGCTTTTCTTGCTGATTTATGATATTACCAATTTTTCAAATGTTCATTTTCTCCTTGTGCTTAAAAATCATTAAAAAACCGGCCTGATTATGCGGCGTATGGTACGCCGTGGGTTGTCTAGTATATACTGTATATATACAGTGCATCCGGAAAGTATTCACAGAGCAAATGAACAACAGTGCGGAGACTAGCTATGAGCAAATGAACAACAAAGTGCAAACACGAGAAGCTTAAAAAGTAACTAATGAACTTACAGTGCATCCGGAAAGTATTCACAGCACATCACTTTTTCCACATTTTGTTATGTTACAGCCTTATTCCAAAATGGATTAAATTCATTTTTTTCCTCAGAATTCTACACACAACACCCCATAATGACCACGTGAAAAAAGTTTACTTGAGGTTTTAGCAAATTTATTAAAAATAAAAAAATTGAGAAAGCACATGTACATAAGTATTCACAGCCTTTGCCATGAAGCTCAAAATTGAGCTCAGGTGCATCCGGTTTCCCCTGATTTTCCTTGAGATGTTTCTACAGCTTAATTGGAGTCCACCTGTGGTAAATTCAGTTGATTGGACAGGATTTGGAAAGGCACAAACCTGTCTATATAAGGTCCCACAGTTGACAGTTCATGTCAGAGCACAAACCAAGCATGAAGTCAAAGGAATTGTCTGTAGACCTCTGAGACAGGATTGTCTCGAGGCACAAATCTGGGGAAGGTTACAGAAAAATTTCTGTTGCTTTGAAGGTCCCAATGAGCATAGAGGTCTCCATCATCCATAATTGGAAGAAGTTCGAAACCACCAGGACTCTTCCTAGAGCTGGCTGGCCATCTAAACTGAGCGATTGGGGGAGAAGGGCCTTAGTCAGGGAGGTGACCAAGAACCCGATGGTCACTCTGTCAGAGCTCCAGAGGTCCTCTGTGGAGAGAGGAGAACCTTCTAGAAGGACAAACATCTCTGCAGCAATCTACCAATCAGGCCTGTATGGTAGAGTGGCCAGATGGAAGCCACTCCTTAGTAAAAGGCACATGGCAGCCCGCCTGGAGTTTGCCGAAAGACACCTGAAAGACTCTTAGACCATGAGAAACAAAATTCTCTGCTCTGATGAGACAAAGATTGAACTCTTTGGTGTGATTGCCAGGTGTCACGTTTGGAGGAAACCAGGCACCGCTCATCACCAGGCCAATACAATCCCTACGGTGAAGCATGGTGGTGGCAGCATCATGCTGTGGGGATGTTTTTCAGCGGCAGGAACTGGGAGACTAGTCAGGATAAAGGAAAAGATGACTGCAGCAATGTACTGGATGAAAACCTGTTCCAGAGTGCTCTTGACCTCAGACTAGGGTGATGGTTCATCTTTCAGCAGGACAACAACCCAAAGCACACAGCCAAGATATCAAAGGAGTGGCTTCAGGACAACTCTGTGAATGTCCTTGAGTGGCCCAGCCAGAGCCCAGAGTTGAATCCGATTGAACATCTCTGGAGATATCTTAAAATAGCTGTGCACTGACGCTCCCCATCCAACCTGATGGAGCTTGAGAGGTGCTGCAAAGGGGAATGGGCGAAACTGGCCAAGGATAGGTGTGCCAAGCTTGTGGCATCATATTCAAAAAGACTTGAGACTGTAATTGCTGCTAAAGGTGCATCGACAAAGTATTGAGCAAAGGCTGTGAATACTTATGTACATGTGATTTCTCAGTTTTTTTATTTAATAAATTTGCAAAAAAAGTAAACGTTTTTCACATGGTCATTATGGGGTGTTGTGTGTAGAATTCTGAGGAAAAAAAATGAATTTAATCCATTTTGGAATAAGGCTGTAACATAACAAAATGTGGAAAAAGTGATGCACTGTGAATACTTTCCGGATGAACTGTAAGTTCATTAGTTACTTTTTAAGCTTCTCGTGTTTGCACTTTGTTGTTCATTTGCTCATAGCTAGTCTCCGCACTGTTGTTCATTTGCTCATAGCTAGTCTCCACACTTTCTTACCAACCCCCACTCACAGAATTCTTTGAATGTGTATGTGAGATGCTGCTCTGCTCTTTGTTACTGTGTTTAGTGAGAAACTTATAACTGTGCCAGAACTTATCTTTCACCGGGTTATTACCTTTTATTTACAGTGCCACCACTATAATACATTAGTTGGCTTTGTCCTATTGTGGTATAGTGGGTCTGCGGCTCAGAAAAATGTGGCAGAGTTTAGGTAAATAAATAATGAACACGCACGTGCTGGGGTGTGGAGCAGATATGAGCGATCTGAGGAGAAGATGGCTCGTGTCTGGGATGGTGTGAAGGCAGACAGCCATTTGCGCGTTGTGTTGCTGTCACATGCGGACAGTCTGATTGTCTCATTATCAGCCTGGGGCGAGCATCAAGCGATCGCACCTGCAACTGCTTCCCAGCATATAAAAGGGGAGCACAAGGGATAAACAGGAGGAGACAAAGAACAAAATAGCCATGAGAACAGTGGCGTGGGGAGAGGCAGCTCGAGCCAGCCAGCCAGCCAATGTGGGTATAGGCAGTGCTTTTGTTTGCCCCGAGTGGGAGCAATGGTTTGGTGCTCTAGGGCTGGATCATGCCCACTGACTATCCTTGAGGAGCGGGTGTGAATGACATGGTGTCCTCACACCCAGATTAAAAGCCTGGGAGAACTTGTTGCCCGAGTTGAACTGCAGTAGTGGGAGAATGGAATAACAGGCTGTTTGCTGCTTGGGCTGATCGACACATTTACAAAACAAAAGATGCTAATGGAGAGGTGCAAAGGAATGGTGGCCCAGTATTATGAATTTTTTCGTTGGCTTCAGGGTTTCTAGTGTTGAGAAAGGTGCTTTATTTTGGCCATTTATAAGCCCAAAACGAAACTTTATGAATGCCCGTTCCTTGCAACCCAAGTGAACAGAATATCCGGTTTCAGTTGTGATAAAGAGAAATGTTTCTGTAATAAACAGTATGCACTTAAAATGACTAATAAGAACGACCTAACAAAGGATGACCATAAGGACAAATGACTGCTGAGAATATGTTTTTGTAATCATGTGAATAATAAATATAAATTCAGCCATTTCAAGCAGTAGTAGCCGTTAGCAACACTAGTAATGTCTTGGCTATGTTTCTAAATCAGTTTAATGGTATTTTGATTTAAAAAGGTATCTGTTTATATCAAAAACATGAACATTTCTGATGTGTCTGAACTTTTGAATGGTAGTTAAAAGGGTGGTTTTGCATAGTTTCCTAAATAATCTGCACCTGTTTATATTTTACTCATTGCTGTCTTTATTACTTTGCCAGGTTTCTGTTGTTTCTTTTGTATCATAATTATATGCAGCTACATGTAAATCTATCTCTCTTAATGAATTCTTAACACTCCATGTATTAATGGAACCAGTTGTTATAAAGTATTGTTTACTTTATTTTTGTCTTTTTAAGTGTGGACTAAATTTTTCAAAGTTATCTTATTTATTTCTATTTATACTACTGGTTGTCCCTTCATGTGATGTTCTATATTCACTAGCTCCTAATTTGCTAGTTTGAACAAACCTCAACTAAATGTCTTTTAGTTCTGTGGCGCATCAGTTGCAGACTGCAGCTGCTAATCTCTTTGCTACTCCATGTCAATTTAAATGGCTTAAAACTGCTGAGCATGTCTAGTTTACTGACTCTGTTCTGACCTTCTAGCACAGTCATTATTACCAGTTTTTCTGACAACCAATAACGTGCACTCTAACAGAGTTGGCTGTCATGCATAGAGTTTACAGGTAAAGTGAGTTCATCTGCCACTCTAACATCCCCCATACAACCCCCCCCCGACACCCCCCCCAACACCCTCTTTTTTTTCTTTCAATTCAGTCATTGTATGTAAAACATGAGACAACAGACAAACAAGCCTGTCTTCTGTTTGGTAGTCTGCTGTCATGCATGTAGGCCTGCCTCTGTGACTAAAGACAAAATAAAACTTGGTGCACCTCCATTTCAAACGTACTTTGTCAAAGCAGAAGAGGACGAGTCCCGATGTGCTCTTCTATCCTTCATCATGGTTCATTGTCGAACCTCTGGTTTAATCGTTTTTTCCTGATCTTTGGCTATTCATCATTTGATAATTAATGATTACTAAGGGTTTGCTTTTAACAATATAGTCCCCAAGTATGTTAGTCTGTTACCAATTTGTACTGCATCTATGGATTATTTAGCAATGTTCACACCAATAATGGTGCATGTTTTCCATTCATCCAAGTGCAGGAATATGTTGCAGTATGCTAGGCAGTAGCGTAATGGTTCAATTGCCTAATGCATAGTAGTTCAGTTTTAGATCTTGGGAAGCTACATAATTGAAGTTCATCTGATAAGACGACGTATGTTAATTTTTTCTTTCCAATTTGTTTTGGTGAGACAAACAAGTTTTACAAGCAAATTGTGGTGGCTTTATATTGTTTATAACCTTAAAAGAAACAAAATATTTATCTAATAGTATAATTTCCACAATTTATAGATGTTGATATGGTTTAAAGGTAATAGATGGCTCTGATGTTATGGACAAAAGATTTTATTTACAGTGTATATATCCTTTACCTAGTAGCAAGAAATTTGGCAGTCTTATGTCTGAAAGCATTTTTAGTGCAAATTACTTAATGGCATAGTTCAGAGTATCATGTTGTCCGCATATTGATTTGGCAAAATTTTATACCAGATGCCCTTCCTGGCGTAACCCTCCCCATTTATTCAGGTTAGGGACCGGCACAAAGAAACACACTGATTTGTGCATCCCCTGTGGCTGGGGTAAAGGTCAGATGATAGTGGATTTTGCCAAAAGGATGGACATGACTGTGGTGAATACTTATTTTAAGAAGAGGGAGGAACATAGGAATATGTACAAGAGTGGAGGAAGATGCACACAGGTAGATTACATCCTATGCAGAAGAGTCAATCTGAAGGAGATTGAAGACTGCAAAGTAGTGGCAGGGGAAAGTGTAGTTAGGCAACATAGGATGGTGGTCGGTAGGATGACATTGGAGATCAAGAAGAAAAAGAGACTGAAGACAGATCCAAGGATCAAATGGTGGAAGTTGATAAAGGAAAACTGTAAGGTTGAGTTTAGGGAGAAGGTGAGACTGGCACTGGGTGGTAGTGAAGAGTTTCCAGACAGTTGGAAAACGACAGCAGATGTAGTAAGGGTGACAGCAAGAAGGGTGCTGGACAGAGGAAGGAGGAATGGGAAAGTACAGGAGAGTATACAGAGGAAGAGGTTGGTAAGGAAGAAGTGGGATAGTCAGAGAGATGCAGAAATTAGCAAAAGTACAAGGAGATAAGGTGTAAGGTGAAGAGAGAGGTGGCGAAGTCTAAAGAAAAGTTTGCATATGACGAGTTGTATGAGAGGTTGGACAATAAGGAGGGGAGAAAAGGACCTGTATCGATTGGCCAGACAGAGGGACTGAGCTGGGAAAGATGTGCAGCAGGTTAGGGTGATAAAGGATAAAGATGGAAATGTACTCACAAGTGAGGAGAGTATGTTGAGCAGATGAAAAGAGTACTTTGAGAGTCTGATGAATGAAGAGAATAAGATAGAGAAGAGGTTGGATGATGTGGAGTGAATCAGGAAGTGCAACGGATTAGCAGGGAGGAAGTAACTTGACAAAGCTGTGGAAGCATTTCGGTGTTTAGGAGAGATGGCAGTGTAGTTTTTAACCAGATTGTTTAATGGAATCTTATAAAATGAGAGGATGCCTGAGGAGTGGAGAAGAAGGGTACTGGTGCCTATATTTAAGAATAACGGGGATGTACAGGACTGTACTATCTACAGGAGGATAAAATTGATGAGCCATGGCATGAAGTTATGGGAAAGAGTAGTGGAAGCTAGGTTAAGAAGTGTGGTGATGGATTAGTGAGCAGCAGTATGGTTTCATGCCAACAAAGAGCACCACAGATGCGATGTTTGGTTTAAGGATGTTGATGGAGAAGTATAGAGAAGCCCAGAAGGAGTTGCATTGCGTCTTTGTGGACCTGGAGAAAGCATTTGACAGGGTGCCTCGAGAGGAGCTGTGGTATTGTATGAGGAATTCGGGAATGGCAGAGAAGTATGTAAGAGTTGTACAGGATATGTACAAGGGAAGTGTGACACTGGTGAGGTCTGCGGTCGGAGTGATGGATGCATTCAAGGTGGAGGTGGGATTACATCAGGGATCAGCTGTGAGCCCTTTCTTATTTGCAATGGTGATGAAAAGGTTGACAGATGAGATTTGACAGCAGTCCCCGTGGACTATGATGTTTGCTGATGACATTGTGATCTGTAGCGATAGTAGGGAACAGGTTGAGGAGACCCTGGAGAGGTGGAGATATGCTCTAGAGAGGAGAGGAGTAAAAGTCAGTAGAAACAAGACAGAATACATATGTGTAAATGAGAGGGAGGTCAGTGGAATGGTGAGGATGTAGGGAGTAGAGATGGCGAAGGTGGAGGATTTTAAATACCTGGGATCAAAAGTACAGAGTAACAGGGATTGTTGAAGAGAGGTGAAAAAGAGAGTGCAGGCAGTGTAGAAGAGTGTCAGGAGTAATTTGTTACAGATGGGTATCGGCAAGAATGAAAGGGAAGGTCTGCAGGACGGTAGTGAGACCAGCTATGTTGTATGGGTTGGAGGTGGTGGCACTGACCAGAAAGCAGGAGACAGAGCTGGAGATAGCAGAGTTAAAGATGCTAGGATTTGCACTGGGTGTGACGAGAATGGATAGGATGAGAAACTGAGTACATTATATTGTCAGCTCAAGTTGGACGGTTGGGAGACAAAGTCAGAGAGGCGATTGTGTTGGTTTGGACATGTGCAGATTTGAGATGCTGAGTATATTGGGAGTAGGATGCTAAGGAAAGAGCTGCAAGGGAAGAGGAAAAGAGGAAGGCGTAAGCGAAGGTCTATGGATGTGGTGAGAGAGGACATGCAGGTGATGGGTGTAACAGAACAAGATGCAGAGGACAGAAAAATATGGAAGAAGATGATCCGCTGTGGCAACCCCTAACGGGAGTAGCCGAAAGAAAAAGAACAAGAAGACGTGTGTCATGTCATGCAGTTTTAAATCTGTACGCTAATTATATCTTCCATTTTGTCTGAGTGTCTGTGTATTTACGTTAAGGTAACATTTTACTACTGCAAAGATAAAAATAAGACTGATGGCAAACTTATTCCATACCAGCAATATTAATTCTCAATCAAAAGTATGTATTTTTTGCTTATTGTCATTCCTATTTTTATTTTAATCACAATTTGCAAAAGTCAAAGGTGTTGTCAGGTGGCTTGCAGCAAAGAAGAAGATGTCATCTTTCCTTTGCAATCATATACCACATTTTTTCTTACAAGCTTATTTTTATGAGTTGGTATTTCTGAAAATGGAAAACAGACCAGGATTACATCTTTTGCCTCAGTTTATCCCTTTTTGCACAGGTAACTGACAGATGAGGTAAAAGAAATTTTATTTTTCTAATACAATTGGCTAATTGTGATCCTAAATACAGAAATGAAAAAAATGAATTAAATAATAAACAGTCATTGTGTCTCATCAATTCTTTCAGACCAGCCTATGCCCATTTGATTTCTTTGTATGGTGATTTATTTATGTTGTCTGCGGTATTTTTATACCTCTTCTATAGCATTGGGCTTTTTTGTTTTATATGTTAGCATTAGGATTAACTGAAAGCCTGACTGTACAAAAGCGTAGCGAAAAATAATACAGGTCACATTTTGACAAGAACAAGAGGGTTCAAGGGTACACCTGGATCTTTGCTAGTGGTTTGGTGAAAGTTAAATTGTTAGCCAGATGAACCTCCGGTGAATGGAGACAGCTGAGTTTGGGCTGCCTTTGACGCTAATTCAATTGCTCTCAACAAAGCACAAGACAGATTTGAAAAGTAAACAAAGATGGATCTGCTTAAAAAGTCAAATGAAGATGGCTAAATTGTGGCAGCAACTTTTTAAACTGGCAGTAAACTGGTGAGAAAAATTGAAATTTTGTATATTGAAATTGCTAGAATGGAAATTATTTAAAAATTTTATTTTCCAAGGCATCTTTTTGAAAAGGATGTGAATGAAAAAATATGCATATCAAATGTAATTTTTCTAACGTTATGTGGAATCATGGTGTTCTAGTGAGTTTGCTTAAGGGTTAACAGCATTTAGTATGAGTATCATACTGAAAATTCTTAGTCCAGGGAACAGATAATAAAGTGTGGCTATCAATCTTTGAGATCAAGAAATAAAGAAATCTTGAGATGTGTTGATGGCAACAGACCCGTGCAGCAAAGCCAAATGTACCGAACGGTTGGATTTAAATGTGGAAGCACAAGGAAGCTCATTAACAAACATAAAGAGAAAAATCATAATACTTCTTGGTGTAATGACTATTTATCACAAAAATCAGAACACCCCAAAAATCTATAAAATATGGTCTAAAATAAGAACAAAATAATATCTTCACTAATTCTAAATAAGTACTATCAGTAAAATAGTATAGGTTATTAAAAACTAATACATAGTATACAGCTCATCAGTAATGCAAGGAGTGTATTTTGTTTTTAGGCAAGTTTTGAATGTCTTTATAAACAAAGCACACACTCGGGGAGAGTTCTACAAGGATGCAGTCACATAGCTCAGTTATCGTTTGCCAAAGATATTACAATTAGAGCTTGAGCTCATTGGACGATGGCATGAAAAGATTTCAGTTGTCAGGCATGCTTGTTATTGCAGACAATTAATGATGTCAGGTATTTAAATAATCACCTCTGTCTTCCGGAGGTTCATAAAAAGATAAAAAAAAATATTTTTAATTGATGCATATGTCTAAATTGATTAGCTGTGCTCATGCATTGACAACTTTATAAAATGCTATGATAAAGCCATAGTGCTGGATTGTGTATACATTTTGATTTCTCTGTCTATTTCATTCAGTCTAATGGTATTATTTTCTATGGGATTCATTTAGTTTCAAAAGATTCTTAGAAAACTTGGTTGTAAATCAAATCTTTGTGTTTTTTTTTTCTGTTAGGTCACACAGGACGATTCATTAAAGCACTTTTTGGAACCAGTATTATTTTTCTCCTTGCTCATGTGGCCTTCCAGATCTGCTTACATACTATTCCTGGTCTGGATGAAGAGATAGCCTACAACTGTAAGTAATTATTATTATTTTTATTTAACTAAATAATACTGTGATTTTCCAAATATGATTGTATTATTTCAAGAAAGATTTTGACTCCTCACGCCCCGTAGCCTGTATTGCACTTCAGGAATTTGCCTTCTTACACCCCGTGTAGCCTGTACCACATTTCAGGCAATGGTACCATTTCAGAAATTTTAATATTGGGCTTCTAGTGAAAATCCATCAGCTAAAGCAGTGAGAGGTTGAAGTGGTGTGCTACCAGTATAATCAACAACAGTGTTTTCTTAAGTTAAGGAATTTAAAATGAACACCATTTCGACTTTTGTTATTTTTAAACTGTCATTATCCTGCAATATATGACAGTGATATGTACTTTTAAGGCTTACTTCCTCACTGAAAAAATTCAAATTTCTTTTGTAGAAAATGCAAACAGTAATAATACCTTTTATTTAATTGTGCCCTTTGAGGGCAAATTTCAAGATAAAACTATAAAATAGTATCAGCACTGTAGATAAATATTTTACGAAAATGTACACATTGATTATCATCCATTTCCATAAACATTTTATGCATCAAAATGTTACTGTAATGTTTATGATTTTCAATACATACTATACAATTGTAAAAATTTAATTTGTCATTAATGATAAAGAAAGACACTGATTAGCTCCACTTGATAATAATTTTAAAATCATGCTTCCAGGCAGCTGAAATATATTGCAGGTGACTATTTTGAAAACATTTTGACATTCTGTTTTCTTTCTTAAGAACTTTATTATTCTTATAGTGTTAATGGCCAATAGACTAATATCTGATATTACACTCAGGGACTTCAAAGGCTGTTGAATGCATTTCCTTTTGTTCTGTGTCGTACATTCTTGCAAATCTTAAACACAGTAGATGTAGTGGGGATTGCAAAGGACACTTGCTAGTGCTGCTGCATTTGAAGCTCAAGCACAGTTGTCTGTGTGAAGCTTATATGTTCTCTCTTGCAAAGTGGGCTTTTCTACCATTTTCACAAACACATGCATACACTGAACTAGATGGTTACTGTCTCCCACCTTCTGAACAATCTTCTCTGGAATGCTTTATTTTAATTAAGTAAGTGTGGAGGGGACGCTGGCACACACATGTTGCTGCCGCTTTTCCCTGTTATCAACATTTTTCATTAAAATTTGCGTTAAACTTAAACTTTTTGCAATTCTTCACTTTATTTTTACTGAATGTATAGTTCATGGATGCAATTGACTTGAACTGTGTTGTTTTGGATTTACGTTTATGGACTTTGCCTTGACTGGGTTTGCAGCCTAGGGAATAACCGAATCTTTCTGTGGCACACTGGACGAGCCCTATGGACATTTCTTTGAACCATGATGATCTATGAGCTTGGGATGGTCTATCGTCTTGATTATAATTTATACACTGGATTGTTCTCGATTCCTTCTATATGTGCTTCATATTAAACAGTTTGTCCATAGCAAATGGTCAGACTGGAATGTCCTAAAAGACAATGGTATCGTCTGACGCCCAAAATATTTACATTGTGGGTCAGGCCGCCGCCACAGCCGGGCTGTGAATGAAAACTTCACTGGCAGCATTTGCTCAGTAATTTGCCATTCTACATGTGGCTTTGAAAATAGGAGTGTCAGTGTGCCAAATCTGCAATATGTTAAAATAAACTCTGGTTATGTATCTGTGCACAACTAACCAACATCGGCTAATATTGCATTGTTTAACTCAAGATTTCTTAATGGCAAAGCACTGGTGCTATGTATTGCCACTGTCACTGTGAAGTACCTGTTTTGCTGGTTTGTTAAATACAAAGTTACTCACTTTCTGTAGTTATTGTTTCGCAAATAAATTTCTTTTCATTTTTGTGACACAGATTTGATCATTAAATAAAAATGTGAAAAGGAATAAAAGCCTCCATCCATCCATCCATCCATCCATCCATCCTCTTCCGCTTATCTGGGGTCAGGTCGCGGGGGCAGCAGTTTAAGCAGAGAGGCCCAAACTTCCTTCTCCCCGGCCACTTCTTCCAGCTCTTGCCCAAGGAATCCCAAGGGATCCCAAGGCGTTCCCAGGCCAGCCAGGAGACATAGTCCCTCCAGCGTGTCCTGGGTCTTCCCAGGGGCCTCCTCCTGGTTGGGCGTGCCCGGAACACCTCACCAGGGAGGCATCCAGGAGGCATCCTGATCAGATGCCCGAGCCACCTCATCTGACTCCTCTCGATGCGGAGGAGTAGCGGCTCAACTCTGAGCCCCTCCCGGATGACTGAGCTTCTCACCCTATTTTTAAGGGAAAGCCCAGACACCCTGCGGAGGAAACTCATTTCAGCCGTTTGTATTCGTGATCTCGTTCTTTCGGTCACTACCCATAGCTCATGACCATAGGTGAGGGTAGGAACGTAGATCGACTGGTAAATTGAGAGCTTTGCCTTATGGCTCAGCTCTTTTTTCACCATGACAGACCGATGCAGAGCCCGCATCACTGAGGATGACGCACCGATCCGCCTGTCGATCTCACGGTCCATTCTTCCCTCTCTTGTGAACAAGACCCTGAGATACTTGAACTCCTCCACTTGGGGCCGGATCTCTCCCCCAACCCTGAGAGGGCACTCCACCCTTTTCCGGCTGAGGACCATGGTCTCGGATTTGGAGGTGCTGATTCTCATCCCAGCCGCTTCACACTCAGCTGCGAACCGCTCCAGAGAGAGCTGAAGATCACGACCTGATGAAGCAAACAGGACAACATTATCTGCAAAAAGCAGTGACCCAATCCTGAGTCCACCAAACCGACCCCTTCAACACCCTGGCTGCGCCTAGAAATTCTGTCCATAAAAGTTATGAACAGAATCGGTGACAAAGGGCAGCCCTGGCAGAGTCCAACTCTCACTGGAAACAGGCTCGACTTACTGCCGGCAATGCGGACCAAGCTCAAGCAGTAATACCAAGCAGTATCTACTTACAGTAATTCCACTGACTTGCCATTGTGAGCTGATAAATTTTCAAACATTCATTCATTCATCTATCTTATAAATCCGATAATCTTGAGCAGGGTCATGGGGAAGCTGGAGTCTTTCCCAGCAAGCATAGAACACAAGGCTGGATCACACACACAGCTCATTACAGGTATCCTCTCACACACACACACACGCGCACTGGAGTAAGTTTAGCATCGGCAGCAAACTTAAACTTCAGGGGGCTCATGTATAAACGATGCATACGCACAGAAATGTTGGGTAAGAACGTTTCCACGTTCAAATCGCGATGTATAAAACCTAAACTTGGTGTAAAGCCACGCACATTTCCACGGTATCTCATACCCTGTCATACGCAAGTTCTCCGCTTGGTTTTGCAGACTGGTGGCACCCAGCATTAAAGTAGTGCTACTGTTCCTGTGTGGTTATCCTTTCTTTTCCTGACGCGGCTTTATAAATACACTGAAATTAACCGCATATTGTTTAATAGTTTAATGCATCTGATTGTAATTAACCTGTAACAATATAATGGTCCACAGAATGGTCAAGCTATTCCAAATACCATAACTGCTTTAACGTTGTTACTCTCACTGCACCTTCTTCTTCTTCTTCTTCTTCTTCTTCTTTCAGCTGCTTCCTTTAGGGGTTTGCCACAGCAGATCATCTTTTTCCATATTACTCTCACTGCACGACTCTGAGCAGCTGATTGAAAAGAGAATTATCGGTATACAGCATCAAGCACACGCTGCCTCAGCCATGCTTCCTATTTGAACTGCTTCTCACACTGCAAATACTTCAAACCTTTCCTGTGCGAATCTCGCGGTTCAGAAAGAGTTTCATCCCAAGAGCTCTAAACGCACTCAATCAGTCCATCAAGTGCTCCTTGTAGAGCTATCTGTACTTATAAGTACAATCACCTTACTGTAAATTTGCACTACAGTTATAATATTGCACAACCTGAGCCACTTTATAAAGCGTGTACTGTATTTACATATGATGACGGTACCATTTTTAAGATGAAATGCAGCAAAATATGTTTATTATATTATATAGATAAAACTTTAACTTCATTTAAATAATCTATATTGTTAATAATTAAAGGACACGGTGTTGCTACGCTAGCAAGGATCTGGCGCTCTGCTCACAATTGTTCCTGCCTCGCACTGTATGCTTCACTGGGATTGGCGTGAAGGATAGAATAATTAAACATGTACTGTGAAGATATTTCAATGTTCCTTAAAAGTTTTGAAGAATCGACGTTATAAGCTTACAGATGGCTTAGCTTCTATTACAGAGCTGATTGTGTGGCAATCAGTTACTTGGAGAAAGAAAAGGATTAACAGGAATTGGGGATTAGTACGTTTGAAAGAGACAGTACTGCAGGGGCGGCGTTTGGCATGTGCAAACTGTGCACCTGCACAGGGCCGCCAAGCCAATATATATCTATACTAATAAAAGGCAAAGCCCTCACTCACTCACTGACTCATCACAAATTCTCCAACTTCCCGTGTGGGTGGAAGGCTGAAATTTGGCAGGTTCATTCCTTACAGCTTCCTTACAAAAGTTGGGCAGGTTTTATATCGAAATTCTACGCGTAATGGTCATAACTGGAAGCAGTTTTTCTCCATTTACTGTAATGGAGATGAGCTTCAACGCCGTGGGGGCGGAGTTTCGTGTGACATCATCACGCCTCCCACGTAATCACGCAGTACATAGAAAACCAGGAAGACCTCAAAAAAGCGCTCAAGAAAACATGCATTATATAATTGAGAAGGCAGCGAAACAATAAGAAGCGGCGAGTGACATATACAACCATATTCATGAGTTCTGCTACTTCGGAAACAAAGCACGATGTAAACCTACACTTTAAATTAAGTTCATAGACAGGCTGCCGCTGGCGTTTGTAATTTAGTGCCCACCCATATAAGGCCGTCCGTCAGCGGCAATCCAATACAAACACTGCCGGTAAATATTCACGTGTGAAGGACTGTGCTTATGGAGAGGAAGATGAGATGGTCAGGGTGGTGTTTGACACAAACTCAGCAAAACTGCGAGAGAAAGTTTTAAGTGCCAGGACTAAGGTAACATTAAATACAGCCATGGACATAGCACGAGATGGCACCAGCACAGCTGGGAACCTTCGATGCATGTACACCGAGTGGCTCACGTGAACTGGACGAGTGCACAGATAAAAGCAACAGTTCCAAAGAGCTGAACAAAACCAATTACACAATTGAAAAGGCAGCAAAAATATGAAGCGTCTGATACATACAAGCATATTCATAAATCCAACTACTGCGAAACAAAGCACACGTTGGAAAAAGTCAATGTCCCGCTAAAGGAAGACAGTGTAAAAAACCCGTGCATGCAGTGTGTCAGGTCTCAGATAAAGAAGAAGACGAGCTGTTTATTGATGCAGTAAGAAACGAATCGATGAATGAAACCTGTCATCTTTACAACGATTGACAAACACGGAATGTAACTTGAACACAACACATCCTACAAATACGAACCTGATTGAAAGAAATAATGATAATCAAATCCTTGATGACAGCAACACTCAGTAACACTCACAAAACAAATACTGTATATTGACAGTCATGTTACGTTATTTTTAAAATGTTCCCTTTTCTTTTTCTAGCTCTTTAACACACTACTTCTCCGCTGCATACACGGGTATATATATATGTATATATATAACCCGATCTACATACTCGAATAATGGATACTTTATTCGCCATCAATGATTGTTTTGGTAAAGCCATACTCAGTGTATTCATTAGATGAACGGTAAAAAAGTAAGAGCGAGGGGAGGATGACTTATTGAGGCATGCAGGCTGTAGTGCGCGTCAACTCTATCTGAATTGCGCGATCACATTTAAAAAAATATATATTTTCAAGTTCTATTTAGTCCATATGTGTCAAACTCAAGGGCGGGCCACATCCGCCCGCGTAATTATATCCGCCCGAGATCATTTTATATACTGTATTATTGTTATTAATGGCCCGGGTATATGAAGCGCTGGTAACACAATAAACTACAGATCCCATAATGCAGCGCTTCAGCTGCCTTGCCGAACACTTATCGCGTTAATCAAGTCTAGCATATGATGCTGCAAGTTATTGCGAAGCTAGCTCACACGATGCTGAAGAGAAAAGTTGATTCTGAAAATAGAGCCTTTAAAAACCGATGGGAGGCTGAGTATATGTTTACTGAACCCGTGTGTCTCATTTGTGGAGCTAATGTGGCTGTAATTACAGAATTTAATCTAAGACGGCACTATGACACAAAACATCAGGGTAACCTGAAAGACCTGAATGCAATGCAGAAGATACAGAAAGCAGAAGAATTAAATAAGAATCTGACACTTCAGCAGACGTTTTTACCCGTGCACAATCACAAAGTGATTTCAAGTAAAGCTGCTTTTATGGGAGACACAAATGCAACTTGCCCCACTTTCCCTGTTGCCAAGTAATGTTAAACCAAGTCGTCACTACGGTGTTCCCAAATACGCACTTTGCTGATAAACTGAGCGCACTGCGCACTGAGTTTGCACGGCGCTTTGGTGACTTTGAAGAACAAAAAAAGTCCGTCTACATGCGGCTCGAAACCTTGTGCATGTTTGGTAGCACATATCTGTGTGAGAAGCTCTTCTCAGTCATGAAGACTAACAAACAAACACAGGAGTCGCCTCACTGATGAGCACCTGCAATCCATCCTGAGAATCTCCACAACACAGAACCTCACACCAAACATAAACGAACCTGTTGCCAAAAAAAGATGCCAGGCGTCCAGCTCTAAAATGACATATGAGCAAAGACAACTGAATGATTTGATTTGTTATTGCTGAAAGGAACACATTTTATTTATATTTCCAGGTTTTGTTATGCAGCATGTTCATATTTGAATTTGTATAATTTTGACAGGATATATTTTTATGGAGAGCAAAATCTTTTGGGATATTTAAAATCTAAGTTTATTTTTTATATAAAATTACATAAGAGTAAAGAAATTTCAATGTTTGTTCTTTTAACGTTTACTTTATTTCTAACTTGTATAATTTAGACAGGATATATTTTTATGGAGAGCAAAATATTATAAGTTGTTTAAGGTTTGAGTTGATTTATTCACGAATAATATTCCTGTCTGTTTTACCATTCCTACCAAAGATATTTCTGTCGACTAAATAAAAATTCCTTCTATTTAAAATTTAAATAGAACTTGAACAAATATGATAGTTCATAATATCCATGCAGACTTGCACGTAAGAGCGGGAGTTATCCATTTTAACAAGCAGCGTATTGCACTGATACGAAATAGCTGTGTGTGTATATGTAGATATGTATGTATATGTATATATATGTTTATATATGTTTGTGTGTATGTATATATATATATATGTATTTGTGTGTATATATGTGTGTGTATGTATGTATGTGTGTATGCATATGTATGTGTATATATGTACTGTAGATATATATATATATGTATGTATATATGTGTATATATATGTGTATATGTATAGATATGTATATATATATGTTTATGTGTGTGTGTGTAAATATATATATATATATATATATATATATATATATATATATATATATATATATGACAACAACACTCATCACGCACAACAGTGACAAAACAATTACATTGACAGTCATGTTACGTTATTTTCAAAATGTTTCCTTTTCTTTTTAATTGCTTCTTTAACACACTACTTCTCCGCTGCGAAGCGCGGGTATTTTGCTAGTTGAATATAAAACAGAAAGAGAAAATAACAACACAGCGGCAAATTTCAGCAAAAGTTAAAAGCTTGTGTCATGAGCACGAGGTGGCTATGCAGTGTCTGCAACGGGCGTGGCCATCCGCCGTGCATAAGATACCATACTGACATTGGCGGACGAAGGGGCGACGATTCTTTCTCTGCCCAAGACCGCCATGAGCCTAGAGCTGCCCCTGAGTACTGCTACAATAAATTATTTCATCAAAGGTTGCGCACAATCACTGCGCCACCTTGAAACCCATGTTTAATAACATGCTTTAACTCCTATCATCATGAAAGTGATATCACGTATACATCTCAGTATTTTAGTTATTCAGAGAGCAGTAATATCACGAATGTAATGGATTCTGTGTCCTGTCAGAGGAAGAGAAAGCCAGTTTAAGAAGCACGTAGTGATTCACACACATAGAGCACATAGAAGAACATATACAAAACAAAGCATTTAACGTGCTACTTTAATTACGATGTGATTTGAGAAACTGGTTAATTAAAACGATGTTAAGATGAAGTTTATGATGTTCTACTTTAATGACAAAATAAACTACGTAATTAAAGTGGAAATTTCGAGATTGAAGTTGACATTTCGTACATTTTCCCCACTGTGTGCCTTTTTTTTCTCTGTACCCTAATAAGCTTTAATAGGACACCCAGATGGGCAACTTTGATATCTGACAACTACTTTTTTATTTCGGGCTCTGTGTGACTTTGTGAACTTGAACTTTAGAGTTTCTCCAACATACTATGTCAGTTAATCAACTTCCTTTTGTTGTTTATACCATTGTTTAAACCAACAAATAGTACATTTTTCCTTGCTTCCACTTGGTATTTGCTGAAATTCTATTTTCCCTCGTGCTTTTGCCATTGTCTTTTCACAGAGCACTGAACTTAAGGGCTATTTATATTGATTTGCATATTCAAAGAGGCATAATTCTGGGAGGAGTTGGGGCGGGACAGCAGGTGCGTGCATGAGTGTTACTTTTCACGCTGACCGGAATTTATGTAGCAGAAGAACACGGAAGTTTGCTAATGCACAGATTTATGCATCTGATTTTTTTCTGTATGTAAGCACCTTTCGGCTTTTGTGCTTACGTCATGTTTTAGTGTGAGTTCTACGGACGACGTTATGCATGATGCCCTAGGTCTTTGGACTGTGTGAGGAAACCTGAGCACCTGGAGGAAACCCACAATCCGGGACTTGAACTGTAGACTTATAGTTGTCTATTAGATTACTAATTAATATATATTGTAGATATCATGTCTGATTAATTAATTTTTACTAATTTTGTAGATTCAGTGTAGGTACACAGTGATACCAAATTTGAATTGCTTGCAAAATTAGCTTTCACATTAAAACAAACAAATTGGATACAAATCAACAATTGTAAATGAATCCTTGTCAATACCATAGCATTAACAACTGGTCATCATCATTGCAATGGTGCCCCATAATGGCAAGCACTAGCACTTCCCTAGGGGTCTGAGTCATTTGTTTCCCAAAAATGTTTGTCCTCTTTATCAGTTTCTCCTGATTTAAAGGTTTACTGCCAGTCAGACATCTTTCCCAATCCAGTCTACTGCCACACACTCCTGTTGTACTGTACAGCCTAAAGCCTTTGAAGAACTCTCTGTACCCTGCTACAGTTTTTTTTTCTCCCAAATGCAGTAATAGGCATTATGCAATTTATAACTCTATAAGATGTGTATAAGTTTTGTTTTCAAACTTTCAGGGAGTCCATGGAGTTTTTCCCTGAGATCACAAGAGTGTGAATGTTTGATTTTCTGTGCATGTATATATTTTAAAAGCTATAAGTTATAATGCTCTGGTTAACAAGTCTTTTACATAAAAAACTTTATGGAGAGCAGGTCACGAGTGGAAAAACATTACAGATGTTTGTATTTTCTTGCAAACTAATTAGTTGTCTTTTCACACAATAGTGATAACATTTTTTGAAAATTAATACCATTCTTTGCAAGTGTATAGGCAATCAGCCTGGCACCCCAACTCATCCCTGGAGCGAAGCATTTTTGCACACTCCCATGTCCAGTCGGAGCCTGCAGCTAAATGGGTGTGATCCACACACTCCCCTTTGTAACAACAGGACATAAAATAAATAAGAACCTTAAAATAACACTAAACCCAGTAATTAATAAATAGTTTAGGCTTGATTCTGTGGGTTCTTTAAAATGAGTCTGGCACCTAATCCACTTGCTGTTCCTGCCTTCTCTTCATTCCTCACTGCCATGGCTTATCCCACCACTGCCACCAAATGTGAGGGTCAGGGTGGCTGCATGCTCCCTGTTGTGTCTGAGGAGACCACTTACCCTAAGCAGCTGTGTCCATGAATCTCAGTTGTGCATGGACTCTCTTTGCTGCTAGCCACTCAAACAGATTGGCCGGTGCAGCCTGCACTTAGTTGAAATTGGTGCTCCTGTGGCTGCCGCATTGGAGACCAGTTTCTGAACTTGCAAAAAAACAAAAATGCCTTGATCTTACTGTTAAAGGAGACTCACTTCGATAATGGTATTTCCTGTTTGGTCCTGATATATGTAATGTAGAGAGAGGATAATGCAGAGAGGGAGGACAGTAGAATGTCTGCTGATTTCAGCATCATTAAAGAGCTGAAACAGAACAGGGAGAAGTGGGTTAATGATTGCACGTCATATCAGGAACACAGTTCTTTCAGCAACAATATGGCCATGACAGTGCAATTCAAAAAAGAAGAAGAGAGTTATGGGAAAGCCAGGGAAGGATAAGATACAGAACACAGAGGAAAGGAAACACACATCCATGTGGAAAAGAAGTGGCGGAACTGTGCCAAATTATTGCCAGTATTGGAGAAACTGGAGAGTATTGCAAAAACAAGGAGACCTTTTGCAGACTCTTTGAGAAATACATGACCATTTCTAATAAAGTCAACTGGTTTGGGTTTTGATGAGGGCCAGAAAGCATGGACGGACTGCCTTTAGAGAGGAGATATCGGTTTTAATGGGAAGTACTGAGGACTGAGATTTTAAGAGAAGATTCCTGCCATGTAGGTAGCACTGCTGCCTCGGAGTTAGGAGACCCGGGTTCGCTTCCCGGGTCCTCCCTGCATGGAGTTTGCATGTTCTCCCCGTGTCTGTGTGGGTTTTCTCTGGGTACTCCGGTTTCCTCCCACTGTCCAAAGACATGCAGGTTAGGTGCATTGGCGATCCTAAATTGTCTCTAGTGTGTGCTTGGTGTGTGTGTGCCCTGCAGTGGGCTGGTGCCCTGCCTGGGGTTTGTTTCCTGCCTCGTGCCCTGTGTTGGCTGGGATTGGCTCCAGCAAACCCCCGTGACCCTGTAGTTAGGATTTAGCAGGTTGGATAATGGATGGATGGATTCCTGCCATGTTTTTAACCTCTGATTTTAAGGAAATATTTATTGAACTGTTTTTAACCTCCACGTGGACATTGTTTGTTTTAATTGGATTATTAATCTATTTATGGATGGATGCTTTGCATTTTTGGATCACTATTTGTTTTGGGGATAGAGTTTAATAAAGCACTTTTCACTTTGCACCTACCTCTTGTTTGGATATATGTCTCCTCATTTGCCTGGCTTGTCTCGGTTTTGATCATTTATGATCCGGTTGCAATGGGGAGCATGGGGCTGACCTGAACTGCCACAATCTACCCATCTGTAAAGTATTATTATGAAAATCCATCATTGCAAGCAGTCTTTGCTTCCTTGTGGGAAACAAACGTTATCCTAACTGACTGGAAAATGGGACTTGTAGTCCCTGTCTGGTAATGGAAGGGTGATCGCCTGGATTGCTGCAGCTACAGAAGGATAACACTGCTCTAGGTGCCAGGTAACGTTCTTCCTAGGGTCATCTTCAGTAGGATCCATGATAACTTGTTCACCTACCAGCGACCAGAGCAGTCTGGTTTTACACCTATGAAGTCTACGATTGAATGCGTCCTGACACTGAGGGTTCTCATAGAGCATAAACACGAATATGGCCAGAGTTTCTTTGCATCCTTTGTCAATATTTGTAAGGCGTTCGACTCAGTTGATTGAGTTGCCATGTGGGACATCCTGAGACATCGTGTGATCCTCCCAATGTTGCTGAATATCATGGCGGCCTGTACACTGGTACTGTGAGTGCTGTGCAGAGTGGAGACAGAACCTCTGCATTTTTCAGATACACATAATATAAGCAGACTTATGTTATTTAATATTATGATTTCAACTTCAGTGTTGTTTGTCCATTCAATTCAATGTCACTAGTTTGTATATTTGCTGAATTTGAGTACAACTATTGTTTTTTGCAACACAATATGGTAATACATATGTGTGCTTACCATTTGTTGTTGATGCATTTGCTTTCTTAGTTATGTGCTTTCTGGGGGCCAAAGCAAGGCTTACAGTTGAGGCTGTCTTTTTATAAACTAGTATGGAGTTGGTGGTGGCATGGATTATGGGAACCTTCGCCTGCTGGGTTGTGAATATTTAAAAACCACTATTGCTGTCAGCATTTGACAACTGACAGTTACTCCAACTTTGAATTATAGCTGTTTGAAATGGACCACAGAATTTCATTCTGTGTTGTGTGCAGTGGTATATCAACCACCAAAATTTAACAAGGATTTTATTCATGAGTTCTGTTAATTTCTGGCGGAGATTGCATCAAATTTTGACAGACTTTTAATTCTTGGTAATTTAAATATTCATGTGTACTATCCAACTAAACCTTTGATTAAAGAATTCTTTTAATCTTATTCAGTTTGTGAGAGGCTCAAGCATGAGCATGGACATATATTGGAACTTGTTTTATCGTATGGTTTACCTCCCTGCAACAGTGAAATTGGTGATGCTTGCTTTTCTACTCTTGTGACTGTTATAACTGAGGCCCCCTTACCTTGTAAAATGGTCAACATTTCTAGTCAGGCTCACTACTCTTGTACAATAAACTCCACCACTGCCGGCAGCTTTTAAGGATGCTGTGTGATTTCCCTATCCAACCCACAACCTAAACCTCAGTCACGGTTAAATGATGTCACTCATACCCTCAGGCGGGCATGTAAGCAACCAGAGCGGAAGTGGAAAAAACACAAGCTTCAGGTGTATTTAAATATTTCAAGGGACAGTTTGTCTAATTACCAGAAAGCTGTGAAATCTGCCAGAATTGTCATAGGCCTAGAGTTTTATTTAATACTATAGACATTATTCTTAACCCATCTGTTAATGCATGTCCTGACATGATATCAACAGTTTGCAAAGATTTTCTCAGATTTTATTATTCAAAACATTAGATTCCATGCTACACCCTTTTTTGATGACCCTTCTGTCCCACCTAAATTTTCAGCTGTTTTTCATCAGTTAGAGCCTGTGTCTCTTTTTTTGCCAGAACTAATTAGTCACCTTAAACACACAATTTGTCTGTTAGATATTGTTCACTGTCATCTCCTTCAAGATGTTTTTAAAGTGGTTGGGCCTAGATTTTGGACATTATAAATAGTTGACTATTTTAAGCATGCTGTGGTGCCATCATTAGTTTAAATAATCTGGATTTACCAGGCTGTTTCTAATGAATTTGCACACAGTTTGTGTGAGGAACTTGCAGGTTTGGGTATGACTGCCGATCCTAATGTGATGTGGGAGACCTTCCATGACAAGACCCCGAAGGTTGCTGAAGGTTGTGTTGGTGTTACCGGTGTTCCCTGAAGGTGGAGTTTCATCTCGCAGGGCACCCTGGATAACATCGAGAGGAGTCACAGTGCATGGCTCAATGGCAACTCTGGCCTGTACCGGGAACTGAGAAGGATGGCTACGAGGCCTCTGAGGGCAGATAAAGAGGGGTTTGTTTTTGGAATCTGTGAGCAAGTGACACACCATTTGTGGTCTAGCGACCCACATCCTGCTTAAAGAGGAATCCAAGCATTACGCACATAGGAATCTGTTCCTTGGAGAGTCGCAGTCAGGGTGGCTGATGGAACGGTCCTTACGGATGACACTGCAGTTGTGACCCGCTGGGCTGGCTACTTTGAGCAGTTGTTCAAAGCTGATCATCTGGCTAGGACGTTGGATATCTCGGTGTCCACAGTTCTTGAGGCTGATCCTCCAATTAGCTGTGACCCATCCAATCTCACTGAGATTGCACAGGTGGTGAACCAGCTTAAGGGGAGAAAGGCTGTAGGGGTCTGTGGTATCTGGGGTGAATTTCTCCAGGCTGGTGGTAAGGCTGTCCTCCTGGCATTGCAAGCAATTTTTGCTTCCATTTGGGAGACTGGCATCATCCCAACTGACTGGAAAACGGGACTTGTCCCTATCTAGAAAGGGAATGGTGATAGCCTGGATTGCAGCAACTACAGGGGAATAACAGTGCTCTTGGTGCCAGGTAAGGTCCTTGCTAGGATCATCCTCAATAGGATCTGTGATCACTTGCTCACTTACCAGTGATTGGAACAGTCTGGTTTTACGCCGAAGAAGTCTACCATTGACCGCATCCTGGCACTGAGGGTTCTCATGGAGTGCAAACACGAATATCAGCAGAGTTTCTTTGCAGCCTTTGTTGATTTTCTTAAAGGGTTCGATTCAGTTGATTGAGCTACCCTGTATGACATCCTGAGGGTTCACGGGATCCCCTCGAGAATGCTGGATATCATGGCCAGCCTGTACATTGGTACTGCGAGTGCTTTGCAGAGTGGAGGCAGAACCTATGTGTTTTTCCCAGTTGATTCTGGGGTTTGTCAGGGGTGTGTTCTTACTCCTACTCTGTTCAATGCTTGTATGGACTGGGTGTTGGGCATCTGTTGGTGAAGAAAGATTTACAGTTTTTAACTTTGCTGACGATGCTGTGATCTTCGCGGAGTCAATGGAGGCTCTGATCGGGGCACTTAAGAGACTGAGTGAGGAGTTTGAGTATATGGGCTTGTGAGTATCCTAAATAAAAACCAAGATTCAGCCTTTTAATGACCTCCTGGGCACAGCCATCAACAGTGTGTCTGTTTATGGAGAGAGTGTTGACCTTTTCGAGAGGTTTACCTTGGCAGTTACATTCATGTCCCTCATGAGTTCGCTGGAAAGGGGTGTGTGGTGCTCCCGATATCTATGCAAAAGGAGAAAGGTCCAAGTCTTTAGAGTCCTGGTGCTTCCTGTCTTGCTATATGGTTGCAAGACATGGACGCTATCCAGTGACCTGAGGCGAAGACTGGACTCGTCTGGTACTGTGTCTCTCCGGAAAATCCTTGTGTACCGTTGGTTTGACTTTGTGTCAAATGAGCGGTTGCTCATGGAGTCCCAAATGATGCACATTACCTACATTGTGAGGGAGCGTCAGTTACGGCACTACAGTCATGTGGCACGTTCCCTGAGGGTGATTCAGCTCGTAGGATCATCATTGTTGGGGACCCGAGTGGCTGGACCAAGCCAAGGGGTCTCCCACGTAACACCTGGCTGCAGCAGATAGAGGGTCATTTCCAGAGGGTGGGGGGGTTGCCAACCAGGATCCCGAGTTGTTTCGTCATTTAGTGGGTGCAGTAACGCACTGTACCAGTGCATGCTCCCCAACTTGACTTGATTTTACAGACTTCTGAAACTGCAGACCTATCTAGAGGTTAACTTTTCTTTCAACTATTATGGAGAAGGTTATTTTTCTACAACTGCAAACCTTTTTTTTTTTTTTTTTATTTTATTAATTTTATTACAATCAATACATAGCAATCAATTTTTACAAAAACAAAAAAAAGAATTATGCTAAGAACAGATCGATCCCCACCCTTGAGAGAGAGAGCAAGCCAAAGCGTGTAAAATTTAAGGCTTTTAAAAATACCTAAATCAACAAATTCTCTGTGCTTTATAAACATTTCAAAATATTACTGATTAGATCCTGCCATGTTTTGAAAAAGTCTGCACAGATCCTCTAACTGAGTATTTGATTTTTCCAATTTTAAATAATATAACACATCAGTTTCCCACTGACTTAAAGAGGAGAGTTTGGGTTCTTCCAGTTTATCAGAATAAGTCTGCGTGCCAACAGTGTAGTGAATGCAATCACAATTTGTTTGTCTTTCTCCACTTTAAGACCCTCTGGAAGAACCCCAAACACAGCTGTTAATGGGTTAGGAGGGATTGTGAGTCCAAGACTGTCTGAGAGGTAATTAAAAATTTTTGTCCAGAATAATGTTAATTTGGAGCAGGCCCAGAACATGTGACCTAGTGAGGCTGGGCTTGGTTTGCAGCGTTCACAGGTTGGATCATGCCCTGGAAACATTTTGAGAGTTTTAGTCGAGACAGATGTGCTCGATATATAATTTTGAGTTGTATAATTGTATGCTTTGCATATGGAGCTTGAGTGAATTCTCTGCATTGCTACTTTCCACTCCTTTTCTGATATATTAATTGAGAGGTCATTTTCCCAGTGTCCTCTTGGATCTTTGAAAGGAAGGGATTGTAAAAGGATTTTATATATTGTAGAGATGGAGTCTAACTCCTTGAAATTGAGCAATAATTTTTCCAGCGTGGATGAGGGTGCAAGATGAGGAAAATCTGGAAGGTTCTGTTTAACAAAGTTCCTGATTTGAAGATAGTGAAAGAAATTTGTAGCTGGAATGTTAAATTTGGAATGTAATTGTTCATAGGATGCAAAGACGTTGTCTATATAAAGATCTCTAAGCAAGTTAATTCCAAATTTTTCCAGATATTAAAACTGCATATGTTTGTGAGGGTTGAAAGAGGTGGTTCTTTTGCAGGGTGCCACAGAAAGAAGCTTCTCCGTCTTAAAATGCTTTCTACATTGGTTCCAGATTCTAAGTGAGTGGAGCACAATTGGGTTATTAGTGTATTGCCGATAACGTGTGTTTATTGGAGCACAAAGCAAGGAATACAAAGAAGTACTGCAGGATTTTACTTCTATTGCGGTCCATGCCTGTGTATGTTCTTCTATTTGTGTCCAGGTTCTTATCGACTGTATATTTGCCCAGTAATAAAACTGGAAGTTAGGTAGAGCCATGCCGCCTTCTGCCTTTTGTCTTTGTAGGGTCGCTCTTTTGATGCGTGGATGTTTAGAATTCCAAATAAATGAGGTTATTGTTGAATCTAATTGCTTAAAGAACGATTTATTAATGTATATTGGTATGTTTTGAAATAAAAAGGAGCTTAGGAAGAATATTCATCTTAACAGTGTTAATTCTTCCAGCTAGTGTGAGATGAAGGGTTGACCATCTATGCAAGTCTTGTTTAATTTTTTCCATGCAGGCATAAATTTTGTTGATAAAGAGCTTTATGTTTACTTGTGATGTTTACGAGGTATTTAAACTGTTCTGCAATGATAAAAGGAAGGGTGTCTAATCTAATATTATATGCTTGCGAATTCACGGAAAGAGTACACTTTTATTCAGATTAATTCTGAGACCAGAGAGCTTTTGAAATTCTGTGAGTGCTGCTAAGACTGCAGGCACAGAATTTTCTGGGTCCGATATATACAGTACCATGTCATCTGCATATAATGAGATTTTCTGTTCCAGTCCTTCTCTGCTAATCCCCTTTATCTGATCAGTATTTCGACAATGTATTGCCAGTGGTTCAATGGCAATTGCAAACAGCAGTGGTGACAAAGGGCATCCTTGTCTTGTGCCACGTTCTAGTTTAAAGTAGTCTGAGCAAATGTTATTGATGCAAACTGAAGCTTCTGGGTTAGTATACAGTAATTTAATCCATGCACAAATGTTGGGCCAAACCCAAACTTCTCCAAAATAGTAAAAGGTATTTCCATTCAATCATGTCGAATGCTTTTCTGCATCCAATGATAATAATATTTCTGGGGTGTTTGATTTAGTTGGTGAGTATATTACATTAAACAGGCGTCAAGATTTGAAGATAAGTGTCGGCCCCTAATAAATCCAGTTTGGTCTTGTGATATTACTGAGGGGAGCACTTTCTCCATCCTTCTAGCTATGATTTTAGAGAGTATTTTAACGTCGTTATTCAGAAGTGAAATTGGTCTGTATGATGCACATTGTAATAAGTCCTTATTTTGTTTTGGAAGACAGTGATTAGTGCTTGGCGAAAGGTTTGTGGAAGAGATTGGTTATCTCTGGCTTCTGTAAATGTTGCTAATAGGAGGGAGCTAGCTGAGCGGAGAATTTCTTGTAAAACTCTGCAGGGTAGCCATCAGGGCCTGCTGCTTTTCCACCTTGGAGTGACTTTATAGCATCCAGTAATTCTGATAATGACAGAGGTTTATCAGTCCTCCACACTAAAAGCGTCAATTTGTGGTATCTGTAATTTATCCAGAAATGCATTAGATTGTATATTGTCTTCTTTAAACTCAGTAGTATATAGGGATTTATAGTAGTCTCTAAAAGTGTACATTATATTTTTGTGTTCGATGATTTTATCTCCGTTAGTGTTAGTAATTACGAGATTGCGTTGCGTACATCTTGCTTGTGAATTTGTTGCTAAAAGCTTATTAGCTTTCTCTCCATGTTCATAATAATGATGTCTGGATTTGTAAATTAGTTGTTCGGTTTCTTTAGTTGTCAAGAGGTTTAATTCTGAATGTAGAGCCTGCCTCCTCTTATGTAGAGTCTCGCTTGGTAGTCTGGCATGTTCTTCATCTATTTTAGTAATTTAGCTTTTTATCTCTGCTACTTTCTTCGCTTCGGATTTATTTCTGTGGGAAAGATATGAGATAATCTGTCCTCTTAAGAAGGCCTTAAGAGTTTCCCAGAGTATTCCTGCAGAGATCTCAGGGGATGTATTTGTCTCTAGAAAGAATTCAATTTGTTTGGATATAAATTCAGTACAATTCTCGTCAGCTAATAGAAGCGGATTGAGACGCCATCTGCGGGTGAGTGTATGGGGCTTAGTAATTTCAGCTCCAAGATCATCGGAGCATGGTCTGAAATAACAATAGCATCGTATTTACAAGATTTAATCTTAGGCAAGAAGTTATTATCTATAAAGAAGTAATCAATCCTTGAGTAGCAATGATGTACTGGTGAGTAGAAAGAATATGTTCTTGAATTTGGGTTTAAAAACCTCCAGGGATCTGATAAGTTGTGATCAGTTATAAACTTTGTAATTATCTTTGCGGTGTTAGTTGCCGTTCCCCTGTGGAGGAAGTCTTATCTAAAAGTGGATTTAGAACACAATTAAAGTCCCCAGCCATTATAAGTTTATGAGTGTTCAGATTGGGAATGGATGCAAATAAATTTTGTATAAATTCCTTATCATCAACATTAGGTGCATAAACATTTATCAAAATCATTTTACAGTTAGATAAGTCTCCCATGACCATCACATATCTCCCTTCAGGATCCAATACTACATCTGATGCTACAAATGGTACTGTTCTATGTATGAGAATTCCCACCCCTCTAGTTTTCTTTGTAAAACTAGAATGGAACATTTGGCCAGTCCAGTCTTTTGCAGCCGGAACTGATCCTTACTTAGTAAGTGGGTTTCCTGTAAAAATACTATTTTAGCATTTAGACCTGTTAGGTGAGAAAGTACTTTCTTTCTCTTTAATTCGTGATTCAGGCCTTTAACATTCCAGCTTACGAAGTTAACTGTCCCATCATGGAGACACTGATTCTGAGTTTTTGGTGTCATATTATAGTCTTAACTGGAAGTGAAATAGTTTAGGTCTTAATTTCCTATTCCCCCAAGAGTTGTTGCCATGCAGCTTATTATTACGTTGATAGTTATAATTATAAAGATTGAGATGATAGATTAGGTATAGATCAAGCCTGCTCTCTTTCTCTTCCCCCCTGCAAACCTTTTTAAATGAAAATGGAACTTTGGAATTATTTCAGTCTGGTTTTAAGGTACACCACAGCACTGAGTTAGCACTTTTAACAGTTCTAAACAGTCTTTTGTTAGTAAGTGACACTGGGGATACTGCTGTCTTGTTGCTTTTAGATCATACCATGCAGTTGATTATGACATCCTTATCGCTCATCTTGAGCAGTATGTGGTTATCCAGAGAACTGCTTTGGAATGGTTCTGGTAATACCTAACAAACTGAAGCTTTTCAGTCAGACTGGGAAATTTCTTCTCTGCCTTGTCCCCTCTCACTGGTGGGTTCCCTTAAGGATCTACTGTTGAGCCTATTCTTTTTTTCATTGTACATGTTGGCCTTAGGGTCCATAAAAAAAAAAAAAAAAAATTTATTTTCATTGCTATGCAGATGATACACAGATACAGTATATCTTCCACTGAAAGAGAGCGTAACAAATTCTCTTAAACCCTTACTGGAATGTCTGAAAGACAATAAAAATATGGATTTAAATGGCAAAAAACAGTTATTGTATGTTTTGGATCTTCTGATCTTACTTCTGCTTCTGCATACAAACGTGGCCCTTTGGCAACTTACTGTAAACCTTTCACAAAAAATCTTGCTGTCCTCAAGCCTGATAAATAAATTAACTCCATTGTAAAAGCCTGTTTCTATCAGCTCGACATACTAGCTAAAGTCAAGATTTTTCTTCGTACAGATGGGTTTTAAAAACCAATTCATGCTTTTGTCTCTTCTCGGCTTGACTTTTGCAACTCATCATACCCTGGAGTTAATTAGTCATCCCTTGATTATCTTCAGCTGGTCCGGAACACTGCGGCCAGACTTCTAACAGGCACACAAAAGCAGAATTACATCACACCAATTTTAGCTTATCTTCACTGGCTTCCTGTTTGCTACAGGATTGAGATTAAAATAGTATTGTTTATTTTTATGCCTCTGAATGGTTTAGCTCCTTCGTATCTTACTGACCTCTCACACCCTCATGATCAATTAGGTCCTTTTTTTCCAGAAGTTACTGTTCATGCCGATGTATGGATATAAACACAGAGGGGACCGTACTTTTGCAGTAGCTGTCCCCAAGCTTTGGAATAGTCGACCATTTTATATTAGATCAGTGCCAAATTTGGGAACTTTTAAAGCCAGTCTGAAATAATTTTGCTTTAGCTTTTGCTTGAGAGTACTGTTTTAAAAATGTATTTATATATTTTGCATATTTTGGTGTATTTATTTACTGTATATATGTATTGGTGTGTATGGGAACTGTACAGTACTTTGGTCAAATTCTGTTGTTATAAATATACTCCATAAATAAAATTGCCTTGACTTGGTGCTGGTGTGATCGCCCTTAAATAGGATAAACCATTAGTTGTGTAGGGAACAGAAACTGAATTTACAAAAGAATTTTAAAATCCTTGTAGCTTACTGTTATTTAAGTATCCATATAAACTAAATTAGACACTATATTATATTAAGTGTTGATGGGTAATTTGTTTTGTCCTCTTATTAAAGTAGGAACTGATTAATATAAAATTGTTTATTTTGACAGTGTTTAGACAAAGGTGTATAAAGAACTAATTCAGAAAAGAATGGAGTTCTTTAATGAGAAGCAACCATCAATATGGGATATGATATTGTTTCAATATACTATTTTGGTATAACTTATGTAAATCCCCTCTTTTGTCCTATTATTTTGTTGGAGCGCCAGAAAATAAAACAGTGGCATGGCCATATTTTTCAGAGCTCATTAAAAAAAACACTCAAGATTATTCACAACTCTAAAAATTATTGTAATTTATATGTTTCACTAGTCATTAAATTTTATTGACTTTTTAATTGTCAGTTTTTATTGTAGTAAATGCAGATTCACTTTAAGCCCAAAAATCTATATATTGCTCATGGTATTTGCCATTTTTATTTTTTGAAAAGGCTTATTTCTTTATTATTTTCATTTAAAAAAATATGTATGCGTTAAAGGAAACACGGTCATCTCGTGCTGGGTGGTCAGTGTTGGGATTAGGTGGATGAGACTGCATTGGAGGTGTAGAAGGAGAAACTTCTTGCTTGTTGTGGGGTCTAAAAGGAAGGAAACTTAAACCCTGTGGAGCTATTGTCTGAGATAAATGCCTTTTGTTTGAACCCAGGACTTTGTTGTGAAGTTTTGTCTTGGGGTTTGGAGTGATTCAATGCCCCCTATAGGCCACAGTAGATATATAGCCATTAAAAACGGGCTTTAAATGCACCTCTTCTAGTTTTGATATATTTTAAGCTTTTTAAGGCTGCCTGTTGTCACCTTCTAGACTTTTGAGTATTGCTAATATGTTTGTATTTTTCTTTATTTGTATTGCATTTGAGGATCCCACAAAATTAGACCCTACCACAATCCGGCCATCAAATTATTAATTTAAATGTAGTTAAAGAGAGACACATTTGTGCCAAAACAATGAATAGAGCTACTTCATGCATTCTCACTCTATAAATGTAACTAAATGTTGAATGTCAGAGTATGCAATGTGTCATTAGATGCTTGTTGTAGCATTATATTTGCTTTGTAAAAAAAAATGAAATAATATGTATAGCAGAATGCTAAAGTATGTATAATAATTAACATTTGAAAGACATTTTTTTTTCATTTTGCTTTTATAAGTATTTTAATTAGTGACTGTTTGAAATTGTAAAACATTAGGCCTATTTTGTTTAATTTATTTTTGTTAGTATTTTAACTGTAATTATGAAAGTTCTTGCTGTCTTCCTTTCTTACAGGCAGCAAGTGGGAAGTCCTTTTAAGACACATTGGTGTATCCAGGTACGTAAGGCATATCTACAGTGAGGAGCAGGTGAATGGTCAGATAAAGACTGTAAGAAGTAATTAAGAGAATGCATACAACTAGAAACTTTGCAGTTGCTTTACATTTTATATGTAGACAATTTTTGTCCAATAAAATAAGACCTGTTTTCTAGAATGTATCTTTTCTAAGCTTTTGATAAAGGCATCTGCTAAACAAAGGGTGATGTTATTAATATAATAATATGCACTTTTGGCAAACCTCTGCCAAGATAGCAAATTTTTTTTGTCTATTGAGAGACATTAGGATGTTGAGATAAATTTTGAGCCTATTCCATATATTCATTCTGTTCTCCAAAGTTTGATGGTAGTTCTTGATTTCTGGCAAATAATATGTTGGACTTTATGTGTGTCATGAGTTGGAGTTAGAACCATAATGAGAATGTGGTTTTAAGGACCCCCCAAAAGGCATCACTAATCACTGATTATTTGTCCCCAGGGAAAATTTGGCTTCTTACAGAAGCTCTTTAAATAAATAAATACATGAATTGATAGGTAAGTAAAAAAAAACTATTAAATAAATAAACATACACACACACTTTGGTCTGACCAAAACAAAATTAAAAAGAATTAATTTCTGACTTAGCTTGCACAGTCACAGTGAGGTATTATGCAAAGGCATTGATGCTGGTATAAATGAGCCTCAGCAGCATTTCTTGACACACTTCTACTGAATAATTAATTGGCTGAAATTTCTCAGTGTTGTTGTGTCAGACAGAGGATGTGCAGCGTTATTCACAATGACACTCTGTTTTAACACTAGAATCCCTGAAGCCTATGAAAAAACTCGTAAACCCAGACCACCTTAAATTCCCTCGCACCTCCTCATCAGTGCCTTTTGTTTTGCAAATGTGTCGATCAATACTGGCAGCAGGCAGTCTGCTATCCCATTCCCTAACCGACGCAGCTTTAGCTTTCCCAGTTCAATTTTTTTTTTTTGGGTGTGAGGTGCCTTAAATTGTATAGGGTAAATAACATATCGTTATTTGGAACACATTTCATGTGTGTTCCGTGTCTACAATGATCTGTGTAAATATTGGATGATAGGAAAAGCGAGGCAAGACATATTGAACACATAACTAAAACAGAATTTTTTTTTCATGTTCTAGTAAAAATTGGCCAAATGCTGACGTGAAGACTGACGTCCAAATGTCAAATAAACACTTTCACAAAAGACACAGATATAACAAAAGAAGTGCGTTTTTTTCAAGAATTTGACCAAAGTAAAAAGAAATCGGTATAGGATATGATACACACACACCTATATACATCTGCTTGGCTGGTGTAACGGTAATTTTCTCAGTCACGTTCACGCTCCCCCTGATCTGACACTGGTAGTTTTTAAATAAAGATGTGTTATAACAGAGGTGAACTCGGATGAGGGTCCTACATCGGAGAAAGAGAACAGAAGCCTTCTCCACAAGAAACGTCCACTCACACATAAGAACAATGCAGCTGCATCAGGCGTATAGGCGAAAGATGGCACCGTTTGGATGTAGCAAGCGGTCGGTCGTCATCCTGCCATTGAATCTGCCACACACGTGTCCTTCAGTGAAACAGCAGGGCTTACAGAGCTTGCTAAAGTATTGTGCAAAGTTATGTTCAAGGCACCTCACACCCAAATAAACAGACATGAGTTGAGAGAACTTGCTGTACACTAAATCTGCTTCAGTGGGGGGATGGGATAGAAGGCAAAACAGAAGACGTTGATGGAGAGGTGCGAAGGACTTTAAGGTGGCCCAGGATTACACTTTTTTTTGTAGGCTTCAGGGATTCTAGTCTTCACAAGGAATTTTTTAAAATAAATAATTATTAGAAAAGGAAAAATGTTGCAAGGTTCAAAAAGAAGCAAAGGAGTTGCTGAAATTTGAAACCCACCCCAATACACAATCAGTAAGAATAAACCAGTAAAAGGTTAAAAATAATCAAATATCCAGAATATACAAAAAGAGACACAGTACTTGCAGCAACTTCAATAGATTTTAATGCACAATGCCTGGGCTGTCCATCAGCTTTGCCCTAAATAGCAATTTGGAGGGCTACTACTTGATAATGGCGGGGTGGGGTCCTACCTCTTTTGGGGCTCCACCCATAAAACACAACAGACATAAGAACACTTAAAGGGGCAGAACAGAATAATAACATAACAGAAAAAAGCAAATGTAAGACACACAGTCACTTAAAAGCAACAATAAAATAAATAAATACATGTAATATCACAATATATAATGCAAAGTTAACTCATTCATCAACAAAAACTATTTCCCATTCATTTAAGAAGCTGAAATTTGGCAGGATGGTACATCTAGTAGGCTTAGAAAATTATATCACTGTTTCAGAAAGTCTTATCTTAGCATTTGAGTGAGATCTTTCCCCAAATAGGGAATAGCATTTAGTGTAGGTTTGCTATTTACATCAGGGGCTATCCAAAGTTTGACAACAAACATAGGTTTGCTCTACATGTAATGTATTAAAGGGCATCAACATTGCCCTGTTCATCAGTGGTTGTATTCTGCCATCACTTACAATAAATGTTACGTTTCTGCCCAAACGTGTGTCAAGTGTCTGATAAGGCAGCAAAGTTGTATGAATTCAATGAGACAATACTTGGGTGAAAATGCCACAATGGTTTACTGCAGGTGTTTTTTCAAATCATATGTTTTTTTCTTAAATGGTAGGTCATGTATAGTGAAATCCCAAGTTGCTTTGATCCTTTCGGCATCTTAGTACAATCTAGGGTGTGTGCTGGTATCAAAAAAGAAAAAAAAATGTTTATTGTCACAGTTTCATACGTTGTTGGGTTGCTGTGTTTGTGAAAATGTTTTCAGTGTCCCACCTTCCTGCATTTTGCTCATCACACCACCAGAAAGGCAACATAATGTGTGTTGGTCAAGTAAAATAAGAATTTCTGTCACAGGATAAACATAATCACATACACAAACACACACGCAGTCCAATTTTGCAACACCAATTCACCTAACTGCAATTTAAACTGAACTGATTGTTGCATTTTTATGCAAATTTTTGAAAGAGCCAACTTCACTGGCCATTCTCAAGTCATTAGTAAGTTCACAATACCAGTCAACACACAACTTTACAAATTTTATGTGCCATGTGTATTGTGTGAATGCAAGATAAGAAATGCAGCTGCAACATCGTTAGGTTCCTGAAGTCAAGCATTTACTGAATTGGTAAGATAGGGTATGGCATAAGTTTTTTTTTTTTTAATCTTCAGGGAAAATTCAATGAAAAACATAGCACAAAAAATAACCCAGGGGTCTGTGGTGGTGTGCTTCTATAATACATTCTAAAAAACTTATTGTTACAGGGTACAGGTAACAAGTTATGTTGCGATTTGAAACTGTTTGCCCTTGATGCCTTGCCAACTCCAAGACAGAACAATATCAATCTCTACTCAGAATGACAAATAGATTTGAGTGTTCCTTTTGATGTTAGTTTTTAGGAGCTGAAGTAAAACATTCCATTATCTTTTTAACTCTGTTTTCTTTATAATAATAAAAAAAAAATGTAACATAACTAGTTAAATGCAAATATCAATTTAACATAACATTAATTTACTTGAATGGCTCATCTTTTTTCTGTGAAATTCATAGTAGTGAAATGCTGCAAGTGATTATTGTGATTATTGTCTGCTTGTCAGTAGAACAGAGACAGCAGTTCACACTTGGGCAGCAACATTCAATTATGTCAATAGCAGTGGAAGGAGAGGATTTTTTTGAGTTCAGGGATGTTCAATATGGTCAAGTGTGTGCCACAAGAGAAAAACAGCAATTCAAATCTTGGTACCAGCATTGAATTGCATTGCTTTTGCTGGTAATGGGGGTTCTTTAATGTTCAAGGAAAAAAAGAAACCTAAGAAAAATCCATCTTTTTTTTTATATAAATGATTTGTTAATGAGTTATTTGGGAAAAGACAAGGAAGGATAGGAGCAAGACACACATATTGATGAAATAATGTCACCATTATCATGGTAAACAGCACTTTTAATGTTAAAATTAGGCCTGTTAATAATCCAGATGCTTAAAGCCAGAAAACAAAGTTTATTGGTAATAACCCTACTGAACTAAGCTGTATTAGAAAGATTAAATATTTTTGTGGTGCCTTTTAGTGGTGTTACTTAATTATATAATACATTTATGTAATGCTGATTGTTTATGAATTATTATGTTACACAGAGAATTTATGTAGAGATACTTGAAGTATGCATGGAAAAGATGGGTTAGAGTGAAATTAATTAACAGTAAAAACACTGAAAAATGCATTTTATTTATATGCAAGAAATATGGCTGTCCTGGGGTTTACCCTGTCCTCTACATGTTTTAGCACTGACATCTTATTCCTCTGTGATTGTAGACTTCCAGTGGATGATGCTGCAAACACGTCACGACTGTTGGCCCCAGATTTGGGTGTCTTTTTTGTGTCACTTATCGTGCTTTGTCTTTTCAATCGGTTGCCGCAGAGGAAGCATATAATTTCTGAAGAACACGAACCAGTGGAAACAAGCCCTCCTCAGGTTAGTCTTCTGAAGAATATGTATTTGACTGTACTGCTACCCATTTGGGGTTTAAAATGGGTATTCAGAGGTGGTTCTGTGTCTCATACTATTGTTTTACCAATGCACAAAGGACAGCCTTTTTTTTAAAAAAAACTGTTTACTTAGTAGCCACTAGCTACAGCAGCTTTGAGGTGAGTATCAAGGTATTTATATTGGATATGTCGTAGTTAATATCATTCAGACATCATATAAAATACAATGACAGGCCACTTTATTAGGTTCACCTTTTCAACTGCTTGTTAACGCAAATATCTTATCAGCCAATCATATGGCAGCAACTAATTGCATTTAAGTATGTAGATATTGTCAAGATGACTTGCTGAAGTTCAAGCTGAGCATCAGAATGGGTAAAAAAGGTGATTTAAGTGACTTTGAACATGGCATGGTTGTTGGTGCTAAAAGGGCTGGTGTGAGTATTACAGAAATTGCTGATCTACAGCAATTTTCACTCACAACTATCTCTATGGTTTACAGAGAAAGGTATGAAAAGGGAAAATATCCAGTGAGTGGCAGTTCTGTGGTTGGAAATGCCTTGTTGATTACAAACATCAGAGGAGAATGGCCGGACTAGTTTGAGCTGATAGAAATGCAACGTTAACTCAAATAACCACAACCAAGGTGTGCAGAAGAGCCTCTTTGAATGCACAACACTTCAAACCTTGAAACAGATGTGCTTACAGCAGCAGGAGACCACACTGGTTGCCACTCCTGTCAACTAAGAACAGGCAACAGAGGCAACAATTCACACTGGCTCACCAAAATTGAACAACAGAACATTGTAAAAATGGTGCCTGGTTAAATGAGTCTCAATTTCTGCTGTGACATTCGGATGGTAGGGTCAGATTTTGGCATCAACAACATGAAAGCATGGATCCATCCTTGCTTGTATCAAAGATTCAGACTGATAGTGGTGGTGTAATGGTGTGGGGGATAATTTTTTAGTACTAATAGAGCATTGTTTAAATGCCACAGCCTACCTGAGTATTGTTGCTGTCCATGTCCATCCCTTTATGACCACAGTGTAGCCATCTTCTGATGGCTACTACCAGCAAGATAGTGCACCATTTCACAGTGCTAAGATTATCTCAGACTGGTTTCTTGAAAATGAAAATGAGTTCTCTGTACTCAAATGGCCCTCACACTCTCCAGATCTCAATCCAGTAGAGCACTTTTGGGATGTGGTGGAACGGGAGATACTCATCATGGATGTGCAGTCGATAAATCCGCAACACGTATGTGAAGCTAACATCTCATTATGAACCAAAATCCCTAAGGAATGCATCCAGCACCTTGTTGAATCTATACTACAAAGAAGTATGGCTGTATTGAAGACAAAAGGGGGTCCAACCTGGCACTAGCAAGGTATACCTAATAAAGTGGCTCATGATTGTATCTGTCAACACAGTGCACATTTTTACATTTGCCTTTAAAATTTCAGTATATGGGATTGGTTGAATCTTACAGACTACATTTACTAATTGTAACTACATTACCATTTTAATTACTTCTCTTTGCTAATGCTTTTTTATTTTGGGTAAATGATGTTAACAAATGATGACTGTCACTCCTGGACTTAAAGAATCAAATGTCATAGCTTGTAGTCAGAGTTGAAAAATTTACTCAGAAATTATACTTGAGGAACAGTAAATAAGTATGTGCTTTCAAAATACTTTACATAATGTAAAAAGTAGTTTTTATAATATTAATGATAATATAATAAAAATCATGTCTTTCATCAGTACAAAGTTGTAGCCAGAGGATGTTCTAATTTTCCTCCAAAACCAACTATGTACTTCATAAACTGTAAAGCTTTCTGTTCAGCTTGGGTGCTCTGGTTTGCTCCCACAGTCCAAAGACATACAGGTTAGGTGCATTGGCAATCCTAAACTGTCCCTAGTGTGGGTGTGTGTGTGTGTGCGCGTCCTGCAGAGGGCTGGCACCTTGCCTGGGACTTGTTCCTGTCTTGTGCCCTGTGTTGGCTAGGATTGACTAAAGCAGACCCCTGTGACCCTGTGTTAGGATATAGCGGGTTGGATAATGGATGGATGGATGGATTAATAATAGCTGGTTTTCAAATGTTTTGCTGTCCAGCAATGCTTGTCTTCGCTCAGTAAATTTTTTGCAGTGCTGAACCTTTCATTTTCAAACAACAGTAGCCACTGAACGAATCCTATAGGTAATAAAAAAAAAACCCAAAAACATTAAAAAGCCTCCACAAATTTCTTCCTTTCTAGAAAATACTGAAATACTTTAGACAGCGAAGAGCGTGCATTTTTTACTATGACTTAAAATTAGGATTAGGATTTGTAAACTGAAAGTGTCAATTGGTACTAGACATGAAATTAATGAAATGTACCCTAGTCATTATTCAGTTTAAAGCTTTTCACTGTACTTGCATGCTTGATGATTATGTGGCATAAAACAGACAAAGATGCAGCTTATTTCTCATTGCATTGTTATTGATTTTAAATGCTATATTGGCTCCTTTAAATTCGGTAATTGTTGTGCTCCAGTTTTAAAGAAATACTGTCTAGTTTAAAACACACCAGTATGTCATACAAATGAAATACTTTTTTGTTTAAATACAATAAGTTTTATTTTCAATGTAGCTTAAAATGGGTTTTGGAAGATTTTAAGTTATAATAACAAGTCGTATATTGTGCACACAAGATGTGTATATTAAGTATGCGAGTTTTAACTTGTAGAAACAAGAACAATATGTTGTATGCACAACATATTATTGCGTGGCTCCAAATCGTGTTACCTGTTCCCTCTAGGGAAAGTACAGTAAGCCTTATATGTGTGCAGTTGAGTTTGGTGACTTTGTGAATCCAAATTGATGAACATACTCAATAAACTTATACTTTGAATTGTTTTGTTTTACAAAGGCACTTTTTTGTATTATATCCTACTGTACTACTTTATACTAATGAGATCTTGCTTGAACCTTGAGTCTGTCTTATCCAGTTATTCAGTGGCTTTTATAGCTGAGCCCACTATTGTGTTTCAGTAATTGTGCTGTAAGAATCTGCCACAGTATCTTGTGTGTAGAACATATGGAAACTATTCACAAAATATATATCATGTGGTCTCAAGGTATTACTTGTGTCCATTATCACTTGTTTGCACAAGATTTAAAAGACAAATGGGCTCTATATATGAAAGCTTAAGAAGACGAAAGAAATGCTTACCTCAACATGCATGGACTTTTTGTAGGTGCTGGCAGGCACAGAAGTGACTGAATTATAAGTGAATCAACTTTGCATTTTACAAGTCTGAGTGAAGTGTTCAAGTATGGCTGTGGGGAACATGCACATTTAGTTTCTATGTCTTAACAGTGACCAGGAAGCATGGGAACAACCTACAAAATGAGCATTGGAAGATGCACTACTGCATTTTTATTTTTGAGTGATATATGGCATTTTATTTACTGAGTCTGAGTAATGCTAAACTATAACTAGGCTGACACGATTTTCACAATTGCAAAACGGGGAAAAATGCATTAATTTGTTAATAATGAAATTCTTCCTCCTTTTGTAGTTCAAATGTCTAAAAAACTGAACAAACAGGACATTTTGTTACATTATATGGCATATTGCATAAAAAAACAGAACCGTCCTGATAAAAAATAGGACATATTTTTAGCATATCTATAACCAATGTTGATATCAGACCTGATAGGTCTCTTTTATGAATTTGTAAGAATTGGTACATGGCCAGCAGTTCATCCCGGCCAAAACCTCCAGGCCGCCATCCTTGCAGCATAGAGGTGCCCCGAATGCCAGCAGGGAATTATGGACAATGGACTTTTAATGCACAGCCCTGCTGGATACCATGGGGGCCAGCAGGAGTCACTGCAGGGAGGACCAGAGACTATTTGCCTTACGCCCAGGAAGTATGTTAGAGTCACGTGGACAAAGGGAACGATGTGCTTCCTGGGTAGAGAAAAAGCCCGGAAGTGTTCCAGGTCAAATGGACAGAGAGGGTGAAACACTTCTGGGTTGAGGAGTATAAAGGATTGTGGGAGATCTCAGACAGACGAGCTGAGTTGGGAGGCAGGGTGGCTAAGCGTCTGGGAGAGGAGGATTGTGTATTGTGATTGTTTTGATTTAATTTATTGGAGAATTGTGGAGAGGAGTGTGCTTTATTATTATAATAAATCCTATTATTGGACTTTTATCTGGTGTCTGAAGGTACAAGGGTGCGAGAAAACCCTAATCTGTCACAGTGGTCAATATAATGAGTAATGAGGACTTCCTAAAAGATGTAACATAGGCTAGAAGGCACCAGTAAGCCCCAAACATTAAACACCAACACAGTCCCAGATTCAAATAAAGAGTGTTTATTACAGACCTTGTAAACACTATATATTAAAGGATGGTGGAGTGCCTGTATGTAGTGTCCTGGAGCGCTCCATTTAGATGTCGCTTTTTCTTAATTTTATTGTCGCTCTTTTAGTTTTAAGCATAATGAGCAATTGTACTCATTCTAGTACAGTTCCCATAACATACAGCTTCCTAGAAATACTGGATATTGGAATGAAGGGCTTTAGTTCCACCACCGCCTCCCAATATCCCAGAAGAGCTTCAAAGCACATTGGTGCCCACCTGGATTACTACTCGAGTGAAGAGGCAGTGCAGGTGGAGACAGGAGAGGTAGAAGAAGCAGGGTAAGAGTGCTGGCGTTCATGCTAGGCTGAAGAACTCCCT